>NC_133617.1:212430316-212585316 GCF_048593235.1 Sminthopsis crassicaudata | reverse complement strand
GTCCCAGTTTCCCCACATCCCCTCCAACATTCATCATTATTTGTTCCTGTCATATTAGCCAATCTGACAGGTGTGTAGTGGTATCTCAGAGTGGTCTTAATTTGCATTTCTCTGATCAGTAGTGATTTGGAACACTCTTTCATGTGAGTGGATATAGTTTCAATTTCTTCCTCTGAGAATTGTCTGTTCATATCCTTTGACCATTTATCAATTGGAGAATGGTTCGGTTTCTTATAAATTAGGGTCAGTTCTCTATATATTTTGGAAATGAGACCTTTGTCGGAACCTTTGTTTTTAAAAATATTTTCCCAATTTGTTACTTCCCTTCTAATCTTGTTTGCATTAGTATTATTTGTACAGAAACTTTTTAGTTTGATGTAATCAAAATCTTCTATTTTGTGATCAATAATGATCTCTAGTTCTCCTCTGGTCATAAATTCCTTCCTCCTCCACAAGTCTGAGAGGTAGATTATCCTCTGTTCCTCTAATCTATTTATTATCTCCCTCTTTAAGCCTAAATCATGGACCCATTTTGATCTTATCTTGGTATATGGTGTTAAGTGTGGATCCATATCTAATTTCTGCCATACTAATTTCCAGTTTGCCCAACAGTTTTTTCCGAATAATGAATTTTTATCCCTAATGTTGGTATCTTTGGGTTTGTCAAAGATTAGGTTGCTGTATCCTTTTTTGTCCTTTGTATCTAATCTGTTCCACTGATCTACCGGTCTATTTCTTAGCCAATACCCAATGGTTTTGGTGACTGCTGCTATATAATATAGCTTTAGATCAGGTACACTTAGACCACCTTCCTCTGAGTTTTTTTTCATTAGTTCCCTTGCAATTCTCGACCTTTTATTCTTCCATATGAATTTTGTTGTTATTTTTTCTAGGTCATTGAAATAGTTTCTTGGGAGTCTGATTGGTATAGCACTATATAAATAGATTAGTTTGGGGAGTATTGTCATCTTTATTATATTCGCTCGGCCTATCCAAGAGCACTGAATGTCTTTCCAATTATTTAAATCTGATTTTATTTTTGTGGCAAGTGTTTTGTAATTTTTCTCATATAATTCCTGACTTTTCTTTGGTAGATGGATTCCCAAATACTTTATACTCTCAACATTTGTTTGGAATGGAATTTCTCTTTGTATCTCTTGTTGTTGCATTTTGTTAGTGTTATATAAAAATGCGGAGGATTTATGTGGATTTATTTTGTATCCTGCCACTTTGCTGAAATTTTGAATTATTTCTAGTAGCTTTTTAGCAGAGTCTTTGGGGTTCTCTAAGTATACCATCATGTCATCTGCAAAAAGTGACAGTTTAATTTCCTCATTTCCTACTCTAATTCCTTGAATCTCTTTCTCGGCTCTTATTGCCGAGGCTAGCGTTTCTAGTACTATATTGAATAGTAAGGGTGATAGTGGGCAACCTTGTTTCACTCCTGATCTTACTGGGAAAGGTTGCAGTTTATTTCTATTGCATATTATGCTTACTGAAGGTCTTAAATATATGCTCCTGATTATTCTAAGGAATAGTCCATTTATTCCTATACTCTCAAGAGTTTTTAGTAGGAATGGATGTTGGATTTTGTCAAATGCTTTTTCTGCATCTATTGAGATGATAATATGGTTCTTATTAATTTGATTATTAATATGGTCAATTATATTAATAGTTTTCCTAATATTAAACCAGCCCTGCATTCCTGGAATAAATCCTACTTGATCCTAGTGTATTATCCTGGAGATGATTTTCTGAAGTCTTTTTGCTATTATCTTATTTAAGATTTAACATCAATATTCATTAAGGAGATTGGTCTATAATTTTCTTTCTCAGTTTTCGATCTACCTGGTTTAGGTATCAGTACCATGTCTGTGTCATAAAAGGAGTTTGGTAGGACTCCTTAATCCCCTATTTTTTCAAATAATTTATATAACATTGGGACTAATTGTTCTTTAAATGTTTGGTAGAATTCACATGTGAATCCATCTGGCCCTGGGGATTTTTTCCTGGGGAGTTGATTAATAGCTTGTTCTATTTCTTTTTCTGAAATGGGACTATTTAAGCAATTTATCTCCTCCTCTGTTAATCTAGGGAGCCTATATTTTTGGAGAAAGTCATCCATTTCACTTAAGTTATCAAATTTATTGGCATAAAGTTGGGCAAAGTAACTCCTTATTATTTCTCTAATTTCCTCTTCATTGGTGGAAAGATCCCCCTTTTCATTTGTAAGACTATCAATTTGATTTTCCTCTTTCTTTTTTTTGATCCAATTTACCAAAGGTTTTTCTATTTTATTGGCTTTTTCATAAAACCAACTCTTGGTTTTATTTATTAATTCAATAGTTTTTTTACTTTCAATATTATTGATTTCTCCTTTTAATTTTTGTATTTCAAGTTTAATTTTTGGTTGGGGGTTTATAATTTGGTCTTTTTCTAGCCTTTTAAGTTGTAAGCCCAATTCGTTAATCTTATCTTTCTCTATTTTCTTCAGATAAGCCTCTAAAGATATAAAATTTCCCCTTATTACTGCTTTAGCTGCATCCCAAAGATTTTGATATGATGTCTCATCATTGTCATTATCTTGGGTAAAATTGTTAATTGTTTCTATAATTTGCTCTTTCACCCAGTCATTCTTTAAGATGAGATTATTCAGTTTCCAATTACTTTTTGGTCTATTTACCCCTACTTTTTACTGAATGTAGCTTTTATTGCATTGTGATCTGAGAAGAAGGCATTTATTATTTCTGCCTTCCGACATTTAATTTTGAGATCTTTATGTCCTAATATATCGTCTATTTTTGTATAGGATCCATGAACTGCTGAGAAGAAAGTATATTCCTTTCTATTGCCATTCAGTTTTCTCCAAAGGTCTATCATACCTAGTTTTTCTAATGTTCTATTTACTTTTTAAATTTCTTTCTTGTTAGTTTTGTGGTTTGATTTGTCTAAATCTGAGAGTGCAAGGTTGAGATCTCCCACTATTATAGTTTTACTGTCTATTTCTTCTTGCAGTTCTCTTAACTTTTTCTTTAGAAAGTTAGATGCTATACCACTTGGTGCATATATGTTTAGTATTGATATGGCTTCATTATTTATGCTACCTTTCAGCAGGATATAGTTTCCTTCCTTATCTTTTTTAACAAGATCTACTTCTGCTTTTGCTTGATCTGAGATAAGGATAGCTACCCCTGCTTTTTTGGCTTTACCTGAAGCGTAATAGGCTCTGTTCCAACCTTTTACCTTTACTCTGTATGTATCTCCCTGCTTTAAGTGTGTTTCCTGTAGAAAACATATTGTAGGGTTCTGCTTTTTGATCCAATCTGCTATCCGTCTCCGTTTGATGGGATCGTTCATCCCATTAACATTTACAGTTAAAATTACTAATTCTGTATTTCCTGCCATCGTATTATTCCACAGATTATGCTTTTTTCCTTGACCCCCCTGATCCCCCTTCCCTATATTTAATTTACAGACCCCCCTTGTGACGCGCAACCCTCCCTCTTTTTTTTTTTTTTTTTTTTTAGGATCCCTTCCCCCTCCCTCCAAGTCCCTTCACTTATTCTCCTTTTCCTTTTCCCTTTTCCTCTCCCCCCTTTTAATGAGGTGAGAGAAAATTCTCTGAAAAACAAATATGTTAATTATTTACTCTTTGAGCCTCTCCTGATGAGAGTAAGATTCACACAATGATTCTCCCCCTCACTAAGTTCCCTCAGATATGGTGTATTTTCTATGCCTCTTCCTGGTATGTTGTTTCCCTCTTTTTATCATTCCTTCCCCTTTTTCTGAACCGACCTCCTTCCCTTTACTACACCCCCCTTTTTTTCTTTTATATCAGTAAAATCAAATTATCCTTGAGTACTTTTTATATACCCACAACAGAGTTACAGTTCTCAAGGGTTCTGTGTACCTTTTTCTGTTTCTCTTCAGTCTTGTGGATGTAGATCAAATTTTTTATTTAAGTCTGGTTTTTTTTCTTAGAAACATATAGAATTCCTCTGTTTCATTGAATGACCACCTTCTTCCATGGAAAAAGATGCTAAACTTAGCTGGGTAGTTCATTCTTGGTTGCAGTCCTTGATCTTTTGCCTTACGGAATATCAGGTTCCAGGCCCTTCTATCTTTTAATGTGGAGGCAGCCAGATCTTGGGTGACCCTTATTGTGGCACCTTGGTATTTAAATTGTTTTTTTCTAGCTGCTTGCAGGATTTTCTCCTTTGTGTGGTAATTCTGCAGCTTAGCCACAATATTCCGTGGTGTTCTTTTTTTAGGGTCTATTTCAGAAGGAGTTCGATGAATTCTTTCCACATCTACTTTCCCTTCTGTTTCTATTATCTCTGGACAGTTCTCTTTGATAATTTCCTGTAAAATAGAATCTAGGCTCTTTTTTTGGTCATAGTTTTCTGGAAGTCCAATAATCCGCAGATTATCTCTCCTAGATCTATTTTCCAGTTCTATAGATTTTCCCAGTAAGTATTTGACGTTGTTCTCCAGCTTCTCATTTTTTTTTGTTTTGTTTGACTGATTCTTGGGTTCTCTGTGAATCATTCATTTCTATTTGTTCCATCCTGACTTTTAAGGAGTTATTTTCTTCTTTCACAGTTTTTAGTTCTTTTTGTAAATGCCCAATTTCGTTTTTAAATGAATTATTTTGCTCTATTGAGTTTTTTTCCATTTCCCTAATTTTTTTTTTTTGAGAATTATTTTCTTTTTCCAATTCAGAAATTCTATTTTCTTGAGACTTTATCTTTTCCAATTCAGAAATCCTACTTTCCTGTGTTTTTTTAACCTTTTCTAATTCACTAATTTTGTTTCCCTGCATCTCCTGTGAATTCTTTATTTTTTCCAACTCCAATTTCAGGACGTTTTTATTCTCTATCATAACTTCCCTTTCCTTTCCCCATTTTTCTTCGATCTCCCTCAATTTTTTAAGAGCTTCTTCTAGGAGAGAGTTATGTGATGGGGGGCAGGAATCGTTCCCCTTTAGGTTGTTATCTGCTGACTCTCTGCTGTTAACTTCCTCGGGGTTGGATACCCGCTCTTTCTCTGTGTAGAAGGAATCTATAGTTTTTTTTGGCTTTTTTGCTTATACTTAAAAAAATCTTTTGGGGTCTATCCCTGGGGTAGGAAATTATTTATTTACTTCTTTACCAGCTTCCTCCCAGACCTGATGGATGCAGCGGCCCCTGCGCCTGAGCTAAGATAGAGCTCTGGGAGAGAGTTCCCCACCCCCTCCCTGGAAGTGCCTCAGAGGTGATTAGCACTACTGTGCTTTGAGGGCATAGAATAGTAAAGACAGCAGGAAGCCCAGCCTATGTGTCTGGGTGGGGAGTGGATGTCTGCAGCAGGTGACGTGAAAAGCCCCTGTGCTCAAACTGGAAGTGTCTGCCAGAAACCGCAGTCCCTAGTTTAAAGGTTCCGATTCTCTGGGACTTCCTGGAGCTGAGTTCCACTCCCTCCAGCTAAACTAGGCAGTGTGTGTTGCCTTGGGCCGTATCCACCCACTTGTCAATCTCTTAACTATTCTCAGGAGGTAGCTGAGGCCACGCCCCCTGGTGCCCAGATCTGCTGAGTCACCTCCAGGATCCGGGGAAAATCTAATCTGAGTTTTAAAATATTTTGGCTTTCTCTTCTGAACTGCTAAATAATTAGCAGAGAAGAGCTAACAGCCTGTGCCAGATTCCTTTACCTCAGTGGCTTCTCTGATCCCAGAGCCCTTCCCAGCGCAATGGGCGCAGTGTGCCCCTACCCCACAGTCTGTGCTGGTCTCTCTTCTTCCTCCCCTGAGAACTGACCTTCTCTATTGAAACTCCAGATTGTCTTCAGCTGGTAAGTCGTGCTTCCAGTCCTTGTGGTATCTATCAGTCCTGAGCTAATTCTGAGACTTAATTTATCTAATTGGTTGCGAGGGAGTGAGGACGTTCACTGAGTCGTGTGTTTCTTCTCTGCCATCTTGGCTCCGCCCCCTAGCTCTTCATTTTCAAAAGAAATGTGTTAATATATTTTATTACAAATTTAACAAATACCAATGATCAAATTTTTAAAAGATATAAGAAAACACAAGTTGAATGTGGAACAGGACTATTTTAAATAATTATAATGAGTATATTAAATTTATTATACCAAAAGGACCAAAACTACTATCTGCAAATGTGATGTATCATTCTGCATCTCTAGTTCATTACTTCTCTGCTTATAATTAGGAGGTTTGCCTTATGATTTGTCTTTTGAAGTCATGATTAATTCATTATAATATTCAAAGTAATTTCCAATGTTTTTTTAACTTTTTTTGTCATTGTATATATCATTTTCCTATTTCTGTTCACTTCACAAGGTATTTCTTATATATGATTTAACAGTTTTCTCTGAATTTGTACCTCAAAGAATTTTTTTCATATCATGTAATGATTTTCTATTTCTTTTATATTCCATCATTTATTAAGCCATTTTTAAGATGGATAACTTTATTTCCAGTGCTTTCCTATTAATATTAGTTCTATGTCACTATAAACGTTTGCATACACGGATTATTTTTCTCTATTTTTGACTTCTCTGGGATATATGCATAATAGAAATATCACTCGATTAAATAATATAAATACTTTTGTGATTTTTGGGTAATACTTCTGAATAACTTTTTACAATGTTGGGACAATTCACAACTTCAATAATATACTGATATGTTATACATTTCTTGAGAACAAAAAGTTCTGGACTATTTTGTTGTGATTATTTTTGCTTTGTTTTTTGTTGGAATATGGCAGTCATATCTGATATTTGATCATCACTGTCAGAAAGTCTGATGAAACTTTTTTGTTGTTCATTCGATTATTCATTGCTCTTTATGATCCCATGGATCATAGGATATCATGCACTTCTTTCCTTCACTATCTCAAAAAGTCCATCATGTTTATGCTCATTAGAACCAGAAGATCACTATACACTTCATCAACAATACTGTATGAGGATGTATTCTGATGGAAGTGGATATCTTCAAAATAAAGAAGATCCAACTCACTTCCAGCTGATCAATGATGAACAGAAACAACTACACCCAGAGAAGGAACACTGGCAATTGAATGTAAAATATTAACACTACTGTCTATCTACCCAGGTTACTTATACCTTTGGAATCCAATACTTAACGTGCAATAAGAAAATTGGATTTACACACATATATTATATCTAGGTTATATTGTAACACATGTAAAATGTATGAGATTGCCTGTCATCTAGGGGAGGGAGTAGAGAGAGGGAGGGGAAAATCTGGAAAAATGAATACAAGGGATAAAGTTATAAAAAAAAAAAATTACTCATGTACATATATTGTCAAAAAATGTATAATTATAAAATTAATAAAAAAAAGTTTATGCTCATTGTTTCCACTATACTCTTTTTTTCCCATATTATCCTCTATGGATCCATTTTGTTTCTTTCCTGTAAAAGACTAGAACTGAGCAAATGCACTTGGATAATGGATCATGTGAGACTAATTGCCAATTGGACGGTTCTCTATTAACTTGTTTGAAGGTTTACCCTCCCCAGCTGTTCTGTGCTGACTTGATTGGTGGGACAAAGAGGGGGATGTGACATGTGGGGGGGAGTAGGAGGAAGAAATTGAAGCAAGCTCTCTCCTGGAGGTTGAGAGAGGAAGGTGGTGTGGAGATTATTAGATCTAATCCCCTGACTGTGACCTCAAGAGACAAGGAATAAAGAGTTTTGGTGATCCTGACTCTGGCTGATTTCTGGGAAGACAGAGTTCCAGCACTTTGCTTTTTTTTTTTGTACTAGTATATGATTAAAATATGTATTCGGCTTGTGTTTTACCTTCTTGCAAATAGCCTAAAATAATTTCTTTAAGTGTTGACCAATTTGATATCCTTTCTGCCCAAAAGACTCTCAAAAGTCTTCTCATTTCCCCAAATTGGAAAAGTGTTAATTAAGTGAAACTAAGGTTTGCTTATAGTCCAAAACTCACAGGCATACATTGCTACTGGAAAAAATATAGCTTTGACTATATTAACTTTTTTTGGTAAGGTTATGCCTGTGCATTTTGGTATGCTGTGGAGTTTTGCCACAGTTTTCCTTCCAAGAAACAAGTGTCTTTTAATTTCTTTTTTTTTTTTTTCTTTGTTAAATAGTTGTTTATTGGAAAAAGTGGGCTGAGGAGGGGGTCACTAGATTCACCAGAGAGCAACAACACCACACAAGTTAGGAGTGATGGGAGAGGTCAGCACAAAGCTCTGGGATCTCAGCCTCTTCCTGGACTGTGAGGGATGGCCTGGAGTGTTAGGGCATACCCAGATGGAAGGCCTTGACTTAATAGGCATGGTTAGAGACAAAGAGCGATTCGCTGGCTGCAGCTCCTGACTTTCCACTTGGAGTATACTTGCCTTGAGCAGCTTGGCTGTTACCCGTGGCCCGCTTAATATATTCTTCTTGGGCAGCCTTGACATTTTCCTTCTTTCCGCCCCAGGTTTTAAGGGCAGATGCCTGCAGGGCTCTGCCATAAGAAAAGGTCAGGGCCCATGGCTTATGCAAGGGGCAGGTGTTGATGGCATTGAGGTTGATGGAGGCATCCTCCTCACTCTGACCCCCAGACAGGAAGGTGATACCAGTAACTGCAGGAGGCACAGTCCGGCGAAGGGCAGTTACAGTTGCCATTGCAATCTCCTCATGTGAATACTTCTGAGTACAGGCATGGCCAGCAGTGACCATGTTAGGCTTCAGCAAGGTCCCTTCCAGATAGACATGGTGGTCACTCAGAGCCTTGTAGACAGCAGCCAGAACCTTCTTGGTGACATACTGACAACACTTCAGATCATGGTCTCCATCAGGGAGGATCTCTGGCTCCACAATGGGGACAATACCATTTTGTTGGCAAATGCTGGCATATCGGGCCAACACATTGGCATTCTCCATGATGGCAAGTGGGGAAGGTATATTATGCCCTATCTTCAGAACACAACGCCACTTGGCAAAGTCAGCCCCATCCTTCTTATACTGGGCACAGCGCTCACTCAGCCCATCCAGACCTTGAGTGGTAGTCTCACCATTGGTCCCTGCCAGGGGCACTACACCTTTGTCCACCTTGATGCCCACAATGCCACCCTTTGCCTTTATGACTTTGGGGAAGGGACGTCCATCATCAGCTTTCTGGTAGAGTGTCTCATGGAAAAGGATAACACCTCCAAAACAGGTGTTCACTCGATCATCTGCTGTCAGAAGTAACTGCCTATAAAGGCGTCGATTTTCTTCTGTGTTCTCAGTTCCAATGGACTGCAGTCGCTTTGCAATGCTACCAGTGGACTCATCTGCTGCCAAGATTCCCTTGCCTGGAGCAACAATTCGGTGAGCTATGTCACACAGTTCTTTCTTTTGCTCTGGTGTCAATGCTGGGAATTGGGAAGACATGTTTTCCTTGGCTGTGTTGGTAGTTTCCTGGCCTTGGGAAGCGGGCTGCGGGCCTCGGTGGTGTGCTTACCGGCAGGAAGAAGACTGCTTATGGTCGGAGCCGAACTTCTGCGCTCTCCGAATCCGAACGTCGCCTATTGAACTCAGGGAGGGGCGTGTCTTTTAATTTCATGGCTACAGTCACCATCTGCAGTGATCATTGAGCACAAGAATATAACAATGATTCCCTATATTTGCTAGGAAATAATATGACCAGTTGGAAAAACTTGTCTTTTTTCTTCTTTTAAAAATTTGTTTATGTTAAGTTTTAAATCAACTTTTACATTTCTCTCTTTGATCTTTATCAAGTGGCTTTCTAATTCCTTTTCCCTTCCACTATCAGAATTTTGCATATTTGAGATTACTAATATTTGTCCTAACAATCCTAATTCCAGGTTTTGATTCACCTAGGTTTTCATGATGAGCAATGCATCTGATTTAAATAAATAAGATGACAAGATATAGCCTTATTGTTCTCATTTTCCAGTCTTAAGTTAATCTGGTACTCTATGTTCTTCAAGAAACAACATGATCTGGTACTACTCCTTTATCTTACAGCAAAAGGCTTAAGAATAGGCAAAGAAGCAGAAGTCAATGTCTCCTGTGGAATTTTCTGTATCTCCCTTGCTTTATCCATGACCCAGTGAATATGGTGGCTAGTTCCTTCATCTCTTCAAAAAAAAAAAAAAAGTAATTCTCAGTTTACCTGTTACTAAAGCCTAAAGTGTTTAACCTTCTTGATGTATTAAGTAAGTGCAATTGTTTCGTAATTTGAATGTTTTTTGACATTGACTCATTTATTCAGTGATTCACTTAAATGTATCATCTTTTAGGATGTTAAAGAGCTTAACTGGAGTTGGCCAACTTTCATTTGCCTTATTATTAGGAATACTTCATAAGATCCACTTGTCTCTAGATGTAGATCAATAACCATGCCACCATAGTTATTTGTTGATATTTAATATCTTCTATATGTCTGTGTATGTGAATTTGTGTATTCTTGCTATCTTTGATTCAACTTTTTTGCGTCTGTTTAATTCCTACCATTTTATGGAGTTTTCTTTTTTATTTAATGTGTTTATATTTACATTGTATAAATATTATACATAAGATATTATATATACACATTTATTTTAAATTTTCTCTAAGATATTTCTTATTTTTCATCCTATTATTTTCTTCTGTTTTTGCTCATAAATAAACCTTATCTATCCTTTTTTAGTCTTTGGCATTTTACAATCAGTTCTTTTACTTTCACTTTTATTATGTCCAATTCTATTTCTAAAGCCTTATTAGAGAGCCATTTTCCTTTCTTTTTTTAAAATATTTATTTAATTTTTACAAAAAAATTATGAATAGGTAATGTTTCAGCATTGACAACTGCAAAACCTTTTGTTCCAACTTTTCCCCTACTTCTCCCCACCCCTTCCCCCAGATGGCAGGTTGACCAATATATGTTAAATATGTTAAAGTATAAGTTAAATACAATATATATATGTGTGTGTATATATATACATGTCCAAATACAGGTACAGAAAGAATCGGACTTTGAAACAGTGTACAATTAGCCTGTGAAGGAAATCAAAAATGTAGGTGGACAAAAATAGAGGGATTGGGAATTCTATGTAGTGGTTCATAGTCAACTCCCAGAGTTCTTTCACTGGGTGTAGCTAGTTCAGTTCATTACAGCTCTGTTGGAACTGATTTGGTTCATCTCATTGTTGAAGGGGGCCTCGTTCATCAGAATTGATCATCATATCGTATTGTTGTTGAAGTATCTAATGATCTCCTGGTCTTGCTCATTTCACTCAGCATCAGTTCATATAAGTCTCTCCATACCTTCCTGAAATCATCCTGTTGGTCATTTCTTACAGAATAATAATATTCCATAATATTCATGTACCACAATTTATTCAGCCATTCTCCAATTGATGGGTATCCACTCAGTTTCCAGTTTCTGGCCACTACAAAGAGGGCTGACACAAACATTCTTGAACATACAGATCCCTTTCCTTTCTTTAAAATCTTTTTGGAATATAAGCTCAGTAGCAATGCTGCTGGATCAAAGGGTATGCATAGTTTGATAACTCTTTGAGCATAATTCCAAATTGCTTTCCACCATGGCTGGATGTATTCACAATTCCACCATAACAGTGTCCCAATTTTCCCACATTCCCACCAAAATTCTGCATTATTTTTCCCTGTCATTCTAGCCAACTGACAGGTGTCTCAAAGTTGTCTTAATTTGCATTTCTCTGATTAATGACTGGGAGCATCTTTTCATATGGCTAGAAATAGTTTCAATTTCTTCATATGAGAATTGTCTGTTCATATCCTTTGACCATTTATCAAGTGGAAAATGGCTAGATTTCTTAGAAATTAGAGTCAATTCTCTATATAATTTGGAAATGAGGCCTTTATCAGAACCTTTGACTGTAAAAATGTTTTCCCAGTTTATTACTTCCCTTCTAATCTTGTCTGCATTAGTTTTGTTTGTACAAAAACTTTTCAATTTGATATAATCAAATTTTTCTATTTTGTAATCAATAACGACCTCTAATTCTTCTTTGGTCATAAATTCCTTCCTTTTCCACAGGTCTGAGAGGTAAACTATCTTGTGTTCCTCTAATTTATTTATAATCTCAATCTTTATGCCTAAGTCATGGACCCATTTTGACCTGATCTTGCTGTACAGTGTTAAGTGTGGGTCAATGCCTGGTTTCTGCCATACTAATTTCCAATTTTCCCAGCAATTTTTGTCAAACATTGAATTCTTATCCCCAAAGCTGGGGTCTTTGGGTTTGTCAAACACTAGATTATTAAAGTTATTGACTAATTTGCCTTTGAACCTTACCTATTCCACTTTTCAACTAGTCTATTTCGTAGCCAATACCAAATGGTTTTGGTAACTGCTACTTTATAATATAATTTTAGATCTGGTACAGCTAGGCCACCTTCATGTGATTTTTTTTTCATTAATTCCCTTGAAATTCTTGACCTTTTGTTTTTCCATATGAACTTTGTTGTTATTTTTTTCTAGGCCATTAAAATAGTTTTTTGGGAGTCTGGTATAGTGCTAAATAAATAGATTAGTTTAGGTAGTATTGTCATCTTTATTATATTTGCTCAACCAATCCAAGAGCATTTAATATTTTTTTTAATTGGGTAGCCATTTTTCATTCTTGCTCTTTTTCTTTGAAAGACTTTCTGTTGTTATTGTTAATGTTGCTGCTGACTGCTGTAAATATATATATATATATGATAAAGCTCTACCCCATACTTCTTCAGTTACTTTATCTATCAGATCGAAATCCTTAAGTCTATTCATTATCTTTACTTCATTTTCATAAGGAATGCTATTTAGGTAGTACCAATATGATTTGGTGGTTTTTCCTACTTTATTCAATTTATGTCTGAATTGGGCAATAATAAGCTCTTTGTTTGAACCATAGTCAGTTCTGGGTTTTGTTTTAATTGACTGTAATAGACTTCTTTACCTCTGGCTGCAAAGTATATGATTAAGCTGATTTCTATATTGAACATCTATTGATGTCCTTGTATTGTTTCCTTTTCGATTGTTCAATAAAAGAGTTTGATATTACTAGGATATTTTCTTGACAGAACTTTATTAGTTTGTGCCCTACTTAATTTTATATTCCAAGTCTTGCTCTTATTCTAATTATTTTTAAAATTTATTTATAGCTTTCCAAAGTCTTTGGTTATAAATCTTCATAGAACAGATTAAATTTTGCATTAGTGATAGGAGCATTGACATATGACTGAATGGTTTGAATTGGATTTGAATAGATATCACTCATTCTTCTTTTTTTAATTTTCTGAGGCAATTGGGGTTAAGTGACTTGCCCAGGATCACACAACTAAGAAATATTAAATGTCAAGGCCAGATTTCATTTCAGATACTCTTGATTTCAGGTATGGTGCTTATTATATTCCAGTACCACTTTTACAACATTATTATTGATTATGAAGATCATTCTCTTTCTTCTTAGGGATTCCCCCCAAGTAGTCTAGCAGTGATCATCTAAATTAAATTTACCCATTCCAATTCACTTTATTTCACTGATACCAAAGATGGTAAACTTTCCATCTCTTGTTTCACCACACCCAGCTTATCTTGGTTTATAAATAGTACATTTCAAGTTCCTATCCAATATTGATTTTATAGCATCAAAGTTTCCTTTTGTTACTGGATGAATCATTTACAGCTGAACTTTCTTTTGGCTTTGGTCTAGGCATTTCATTAGTACTGCAGCTACATGTAATTGCCCTTTTCCTTTCTAGAATCATATTAAACACCTTCCAAATGGTAAGGCTCATTTTTTTGTCACTTTTTAAAAATTAATTTTATAATTATAATTTGTTGACAGTATCTATGCATGGGTAATTTTTTTTACAAGATTATCCCTTGTATTCACTTTTCCAAATTTTCCCCTCCCTCCCTCTATTCCCTCCCCTAGATGACAGGCAATCCCATACATATTAAATTAGTTACAGCATATCCTTGATACAATATGTGTGTGTAAAACCAAATTTCTTCTTGCCTGGTAAGAATTGGATTCTGAAGGTATAAGTACCCTTGGTAGAAATACAATAGTGCAAACATTTTACACTCAATTCCCAGTGTTCCTTCTCTGGGTGTAGCTGTTTCTGTCCATCATTGATCAACTAGAACTGAATTGGATCTTCTTTATATTGAAGATATCCACTTCAATCAGAATATGTCTTAATACTGTATCATTGTTGAGGTGTATAGTGATCTCCTGCTTCTGTTTAATTCACTCAGCATCAGTTCATGTAAGTCTCTCCAAGCCTCTCTGTATTTATCCTGCTGGTCATTTCTTACAGAGCAATAAAGGCTCAACTTTTGATGAAATCTGTCCTACAGTTTTAATTCTGTCCATGGGATTTTTTGTTGTTGTTATTTAACATTCTTCCCAGTTACATTCAAAACAATATTTTTGAGTTCCAGGTTGTGTCTCTTATCTCCTACCCACAATTAAGAAATCATATGTGAAGTTATGTAAAACATTTCCATAAACGTAAAGTTGTGAAAGAAAACATAGATCTTCCACCTTAATGAAAATACTACTTAAGAAAAATTAAGTTTAAATAGAGAGAATGAGAGAGAGAGAGAGAGAGAGAGAGACGAGAGAGCTCGAGCTCTGAGAGAGATGAGAGAGAGAAGGAGAAATAGGAAAATGTTTCCATCTGTATTTAGATTCAATCAGTTCCTCATCATAAGTTCTTCAGAGTAGTTCTGGATAATTGTACTACTGAGAATAACAAAGTATTTTACATCTTATCAGCCCAAAATATTGCTATTACTTTTTATACAGTGCACTTCACTTTATTCATGAAGGATGCTCAAGATTTTTTTTTCTGAGTCTTCTGCTCATCATTTCTCATAGAACAATAATATTCCATCAGAAAAACTTTCTTTGAATTTTTTTTACAATCATTATTGCTAATTTTGTTTCCCTCCATTTATTCTCCCATATTTCACACATCCCAAAAGCATTGCCCCCCGAATATGCCCTCTCCTCAGTCACCCACTTTCCCTTCCTCTAACTGCTGTTCTCTCCAAATTAACACTAGGCACTGAAAAAGCAAACCTTCTCATAACCTCCTTATCTAGAGGGATAGAATAGAAACAATCCTTAATGTCTATAACCCATAGAGGTCATTCTCTTGGCAACTGAGTAGGAGATGGAAGTCCAGGCTGAAGGGTTCCCATAGTTTCCATCTGTTCATTTACTCTTCTTAGATCAGTTAACATCCTCCATTTTCCAGATTTCTTTTTCACCACAAATACGGGGGAATTCCAAGGACTTACAGAAGGCCCCAAGTGTCCTTGGTCAAGTTGTTCGTTCACTATGTCTAATAAGGCCTGAATTTTATCACTTCTTAAGGGCCACAGTTCTACCCACACTGGTGAATCAGTCTTCCACTGAATAGGAACCTGTGCAGCCCTGCCTAAAAAGCCAAAGTGCTTATTTGTAATCCTATCTGCTGTAAAATGTCTCTTCCCCACAGATTGATGGGGAATTTTTCAACCACAAAAGGAGGAAAAACTCCAGTTTCACCTTCAAATATCTATCTCAAAGGCCTGGCACTAACTTCTGCTGCTATTGATCCTCCTACCCCAGACCCTGTCTTTCCACTTTCATCATTGTCCGGGTATAAAAAGCATTTGTTCCCACTGTAGCACAGCATCTTATGATCTCCTCTAAAGGAGCATCTTTGTCTAATCCCCATATAATTCTTTTGCAAATCTCATTGGCATTTTCCTTAGCCAGATGTCTGGTTATTATTTCTGTAGCTGCATTTTCTCCAAAAGTGCTTTTGACAGCAGTTTGAAAACATCCCACAAAATCTGCAAAATGTTCATTGGGACCTTGCTCTATTTTAGTGAAAGCCTCTCTGGGATCTTTCTGTCCAAGGAGGACACCCCAAGCTTTTATTGCAGCCTTAGCAATTTGCTCATATATTGTCATGGTATAATTAATCTGTTCTGAATTCTCTCCAAACTGACCTTCACCAGCTAAGTGCTCAAAAGTGAATTGTGTGTTAACTCCTATTTCCATATTGCCTTTGACTTGGATTTTACATAATTCATGAAACTCCTCAAGCCATAACAAATTTTCTCCAGGTTCTAGGCATGTCCTTGCTATGGATTTCCAATCATTCGGGGTTAGGACTTCATAAGACAAACCATCTAGTAACATTTTAACATAAGCTGATGTAGCCCCATAAAGGGTACAACCTTTTATCAAATCTTTAATTTTATTCAAATCTAAAGGTGCATATCTTGTCTTTTTATGACATGCAGAGTCAATATCTTCAATCACAGGATATGCATGTATAAAATCACTTATATCCTGTCCTTCTCTCTTATCTTTAACCAATGCTTTTTCTAATCTTGTCATAGGCTTAGGCTGCTTCACAGGCAATTCTGTTTGTGTTTCAGCCTGTTCCCCTCCTCCTTCTTCCTCCACCTCTGAAGGTGGAGTTGATGTGGGTCCTTCAATAATCTGTTCTCTAGGTAGGATTGAAGCTTCTTCAAGAGAGCTAGAATCATCACACCCTAATTCCTCACTTAAATCCCTTTGCTCTTGGGCAGTATCTTGATCTTTCCTTTTTTCCTCACCTTTCTCTGTTCATTTTAAAAACTTTTTCCTTCTCCTACAACTTGCTCGATAGTTTAAGGCTAATTGTAGTATGTTGTAAATATAAAATACCTCTGCAAAAATTGAATGAGACCCATTTTTTGCATGAAATTCTTCCATTTCAAATCCCACTAGCTTCCAGTTATCTACATCTATTTTTTCTTCCTCTAAGAACCAAGGGGACATGCGTCTTAATGCAGCCAAGAGTTTAGCAATCTGTACCCAGGTTACAAGTAATCTCTGCTCCTTAATTATCTTAATTACACTCTCTATAGTACCACTCCTGAATGGGAGTGGAGCTGAGGTTGCCGCTGTGGCTGGGGCTGAGTCGGCTGAGATCGAGGGATTGTCTTTAGCTAACATCTGCGCCATTTCAGCTATAAGAGATTGCTGGTTTAGCCCTTAACAAGTTAAGTTCCTTATTTATCTATTAGAACATTCACTTAATCTTTAACAAAGTTTCCTTTTTACTCATGTTCCTGGGTCAGAGAGACTGAGATTTGGAACGGAGTCTTTTCCACTGGAATCAGGATTGTGTCTGTCCCTGTTCAGGCTCCAAATTGCTATGGTCCATTCTAGCTCCTCTGAAGGGCTCAAAATAAGTCCTTGTAAGGATAAGCAAGAGTCCTTGAACCATGTTGTGGACGCCAATATGTAACGTGCTGTTGTCTCCAGAAGCTGCCGATTGCTCTCTGGGAGGAGATCTGCTGTGTCAACTCAAACCTCTCTGACAGATTCTTCTTCCTATAGAGAACCCTTGTCTCCAGACAGTTGCTGTTAACTCTGGTCCAGAGAAGTGATTTCCCTTCCTGTGGAGAGCCGCCTCAAGTCTGGTCTAGAGCAGAGACTCCCTATCGCTGGAGTGCTGCCCTCTTTTATCCTCCCAGAGAATGGGCGTGGGATAATGCAAGGGCTTCTGGGAAAAAATTACTTCAACCAATGAACTTGCTCCTCCTAAGCATGCAAGCTCTTCCCCAGAAATTCACAAGTAAAACTCCCAGTTATGGCCTTGAACTAGAGAATTGTCAAGTACCGACTTAGCACTTAGTAACAACCTAATATCTCATTATCTCATTAGCACTTTATAAGAACCTAACACCTTCCCATATCCCATTCTCTTCCTATTTTCCTGCAAAGTCAGATAGACTTCTATACTTCTACTAAATATGCCTGCTATTTCCTATTTGAGCTAACTCTGATAAAAATACTTACTCATTCTCTTTTCCTTCTTCCCCTTCCTTGTAAAAGCTTTTTTCTTGCCTCTTTCTTATGGTAGATAATTTGCACCATTCTACTTCTCCCTTTCTTTTTCTCCTAGTATATTCTTCCTCTCTCATCTCTTAATTTCATAATTAAAAAATATATTATCGAGCTGGGTTGCGGAAGTGGAAGCCGCTGGCCGAGGCTGCTGCCCTCCCTCCGTGCCCACCTCCCGCTGCCGCCACTTCAGCTTCCTTTCTGCCTCCCGGGAGCTCGAGGCCGGATCAGATGTGGATGATTAGATAGCCCCCTCTGCCAGCCCCCCCCCCTCCTCCCCGCATCCAGCACGGACCCCACGGCAGCGGCTGCAGCGAGAGGAGGAGGAGGCGGAAGATGGCAGGACGGCTGCCCCGCCTGTGTGGTGGACAATCTCTGGAAACAGCTAAGGCAGTGAAGGAACGTTATAGTTATGTCTGCCCAGATTTAGTCAAAGAATTTAACAAGTATGATACAGATGGGTCAAAATGAATTAAACAGTATACTGGAATCAATGCAATCTCAAAAAAAGAATTTTCTATTGATGTTGGTTATGAACAGTTTCTGGGTCCAGAAATCTTCTTTCACCCAGAGTTTGCTAATCCAGATTTCACACAGCCTTTCTCAGAAGTAGTAAATGAGGTAATACAGAATTGTCCCATTGATGTCAGACGTCCTCTCTACAAGAATATTGTACTCTCTGGGGGTTCAACCATTCTAGCGAGCTGTGGTCTCCAGAAGCTGCCAGATTGCTCTCTAGGAAGAGATCTGCTGTGTCTACTCAAATCTTTTGGACAGATTCTTCTTCCTATAGTGAACCGTTGTCTCCAGGCAGTTGCTGTTAACTCTTGTCCAAAGAAGTGACTTCCCTTCCTGCAGAGAGCCGACTTCCCTTCCTGCAGAGAGCTGCGTCAAGCCAGATGTAGTGCAGAGTCTTCTCTTCTTCCTGGAGTGCTGTCCTCTTTTATCCTCCCAGAGAATGGGCGGGAGATAATGCAAGGGCTTCTCGGAAGAACCACTTCAGCCAATGAGTTTAATCCTTCTATCAAATCAACCTGAGTTCTCACCTTGTAATTGTCCAGACAACCTGAATTCTCACCTTGTCACTGTCCAGACAACCTGAGTTCTCACCTAGTAATCCTAACATCTCCCCCTTTCTTTTGATTTAGGACATAGGACAGTCATGACCTTGAAACATAAATACATCAATATGGGAAGCATTACAGATAATTACATAAATTACATAAGCACATAGTAACATAGTAACATAACATATGCTAGAAGAATATAACATAATCAAATAATCATAAATTGAAAATTTATAAATGTCCATAAGTCCATTGTCCATTAGTCTCATCTTGTGTGAGGAAGTCCAATGATTCCTGCTGGTTTTAAAGTTCTTTAACAGTCTTTTTATTAGCCATGCTCTTTTGTTGTAAGATGTTTCTTAGATCTTCTCCTTTATTTTGAGGTATTTCTCTTTTTCTGTCTCTCTCTGATGGACAAGGTGAATATGACTCGTTGGCACCCATCTGATTCCTTCTCCTGCTGAAGAAATACAAGCAAACCCTCTCCCACAGGCAGTTAACCTATCTGGTCCCTTCCATTCACCACTTTCTGGATCTCTCCACATCACCTGGCGATTATCTAAGGACAGTGGAGATGCTCGCACTGGACACTGCCCTTCTGGTGGGTTATAAAACCTGTCTGCCGGAGCCAGTGCATCTTTGTCAAAAATTAGAAAATTAATGGTATAGAGAACTAAACTTAGAAGTTCCCTAGGGCTACCTGTGGCTCCCCCTTTCTTTTGTTTTTGGAGGAGTGTCTTAATATCTCTGTTTCTTCTCTCTACTATTGCCTGCCCTTGAGGATTAAAGGGTATGCCCGTGGTATGTAAAATCTTATACTTTGCACAAAATTGCGTAAAATGTTTGGACGTATATGCAGGTCCATTGTCTGTTTTTATTGCTTGTGGCACACCCATAATTGCAAATGCTTGTATAAGGAATTCAGTGACCACTCAGGCTGTCTCTTTTGCTGCTGGCATTGTAAATGTGAATCCTGAAAAGGTGTCTACCACGACATGAATAAAAGATAGACGACCAAAAGATTTATAATGGGTCACATCCATTTGCCAGATTTCATTGGGTCTCAAACCACGAGGATTCTTCCCTGGAGGGAGTGTAGGAGCATGGAAAGGAAAACAAGCTGTACAGCTTTTTACTATGCTCCTAGCTTCCTCTCTTGTGATTCCAAATTGTAAACGTAAAGCTCGAGCAGCCTGATGATATTTAGAATGAGATTTTTGCACTTCCTGAAATAAAGGACTACTGGCTAACATGGTTAGAAGGCTATCTGTCTTTGAATTTCCATCAAAAATGGGACCTGGGAGTCCACTATGTGAGTGGACATGCAAGATATAAATCTTGCCTGGATGTTTTCTCACTTGCTCTTGAAGTTCCTTAAAGAGCTGATAAATATTGGAGGCTGCAAATTTTATTTGGGCTGTGGCAATTCTTTGTACTACACCTACTGAATAGGCTGAATCAGTAATTATAGTTACGTCTCCTGGGTAATAAGTAAGAGCTAGCATGATAGCAAATAATTCATTCTGTTGAGTGGATTGAAAAGGAGTCCTGATTACTCTCTTTATGGTTAAATCATGAGAGTATATGGCACAAATATTTTCTTTGGAGGCATCTGTAAAGATTGTTGGTCCTTTAAGAGGAACCTTAGAAACCTTTTCTTCAAAGATCCATTGCCAATTATGTAGTAGCCGGGTTATCTTTATTGGAGATCCATGTGCAAAATTTGGAGCAGTGGCCAATAAAACTTGCCATTCTGGGATGGTCTCACAGCATACATTAATTTGTGCGTTAGTATAGAATGTGTATATTTTTTCAGGACTTATTCCAGATAATTGTGTTACTCTCTTAATAGCCTTTAATAAAATCCTAGCCACAAGCACTGGGTAAGGTGTAAGGCTTTGTTCTGGTTGTGCTGGGAGGTTCACCCACTCAATCACTCTGTCTCCTTGATGAAGGACTGCTGTAGGGGCCTCTTTTGTAGCAAAAACTGATATTTCCAAGGGTTTTTGAGTGACTCTTTCAACCACATTGGATAAAGCCAGTTCAACTTCTCTCAAAGCCTTTTGTGCTTCTTTTGTAAGCTGGCATGGTGAATTTAAAACACTGTCTCCCCTTAAAATGTCATATAGAGGTTGTAGTTGATTGGTAGTTAAGCCTAACACTGGACGCATCCATTGGATATCTCCTATTAATTTTTGAAAGTCATTTAAGGTGTTCAACTTCTCTGTTCTTAAAGAAAGCTTTTGTACTGTGAGTGTCTTAGGATATATTTCATATCCTAAATATTGAAAAGGAGCATGTCTTTGAATTTTTTCTGTAGCTATATGCAGTTTGTAGTACTTTAATATTTCCATGGTCTTTTGTAGACATGCTTCTAACATTTGTTCCTCAGGTGCACATCCCAAAATATCATCCATACAATGTAACAATATTACTTTTGGAAAGGCTTTTCTTACTGGAGCAAGAGCAGCAGCAACATACATTTGGCACATAGTAGGGCTGTTTTTCATTCCCTGTGGCAAAACTGTCCATTCATATCTTTTATAGGGCTCGGCCAAATTAACACTAGGCACTGAAAAAGCAAATTTTTTCATATCCTCCTTATCTAGAGGGATAGAATAGAAACAATCCTTAATGTCTATAACCCATAGAGGCCATTCTCTTGGAAACTGAGTAGGAGATGGAAGTCCAGGCTGAAGAGTTCCCATAGTTTCCATCTGTTCATTTACTCTTCTTAGATCAGTTAACATCCTCCATTTTCCAGATTTCTTTTTCACCACAAATACTGGGGAATTCCAAGGACTTAGAGAAGGCCGCAAGTGTCCTTGGTCAAGTTGTTCTTGCACTATGTCTAATAAGGCCTGAATTTTATCACTTCTTAAGGGCCACTGTTTAACCCACACTGGTGAATCAGTCTTCCACTGAATAGGAACTGGTGAAAGTGCAGGTAGGCCTTCAACAGCAGCCCTGCCTAAGAAGCCGAAGTGCTTATTTGTAATCCTATCTGCTGTAAAATGTCTCTTCCCCACAGACTGATGGGGATTTTTTCAACCACAAAAGGAGTAAAAGGTCCTGTTTCTCCTTCAAATACCCATCTCAAAGGCCTAGCACTAACTTCTGCTGCTATTGATCCTCCCACCCCAGACATATAGGTGTCTGCTTTAATCTTTGGCCAGTGACCGGGCCAATTGGCACCTCTAATATCTGTACGATCTGCACCCGTGTCTACCAATCCTTCAAATGGTATTCCGTTTATATAAATAGTAAGCATAGGTTGGTCAGCTGTCACAGCTGCTGTCCAATATATTCCTGGATTTTGTTCATTGGAGTCAAAATCTAGGCGACTATCACTGGGTTGCTTATTAGGGGTATGTAACAATAAGCCTGATGCTACTACTTCTCCTAGTTGATAAATCACACATTGTCTGCCTGTGTTAGTGACTGGGATATTAGATACACGTACTCCAGTTTCCCACATCAGTGTATGGATGGACACTGGCACTCTCAGAAGGTGAAATGGTCAAGCCTACTGTGCCTGGAGGCAAAGGATCCATAGGCTTAACAGGAACAGATTTCACTTCTCCAGGGAGTATCTCGGTAGTCTCTACTGCACACAACTCTATTTTTCCTAATTTCAATCCCTTTCTTCCATCTGATTGCCTTTTGGCTGATTGATCATGTCTTAAAATTCTCTGGATGTAACCTCGGCTGCCATCATGCCCCACTTGGGGGGCTGAAGCTGGGCCCCACCTGTCATTTCCCTGGGTCAATCTACATTCAGAGGCCCAATGGAGGCCCTTGTGACATTTTGGACACGGAGTTTTAGGTCTTCTCTCACCCTGTCTTCTCACTGTATCTCCATATCTACACTGAGCTCTTAGATGTCCAATTTTTCCACATTGAAAACATTGCCAAGTTTCTCTAGAAGGCTCTTGCCAAGAGGGACCCTGTCTTTCCACATTCATCATTGTCCGTGTGTAAAAAGCATTTGTTCCCACTGTAGCACAGCGTCTTATGATCTCCTCTAAAGGAGCATCTTTGTCTAATCCCCATATAATTCTTTTGCAAATCTCATTGGCATTTTCCTTAGCCAGATGTCTGGTCATTATTTCTGTAGCTGAATTTTCTCCAATAGTTCTTTTGACAGCAGTTTGCAAACGTCCCACAAAATCTGCAAAAGGTTCATTGGGACCTTGCTGTATTTTAGTGAAAGCCTCTCCACGATCTTTCTGTCCAGGAAGGACTCCCCAAGCTTTTATTGCAGCCTTAGCAATTTGTTCATATATTGTCATGGTATAATTAATCTGTTCTGAATTCTCTCCATACTGACCTTCACCAGCTAAGTGCTCAAAAGTGAATTTTGTGTTAACTCCTATTTCCAAATTGCATCTGACTTGAATTTTACATAATTCATAAAATTCCACAAGCCATAATAAGTTTTCTCCAGGTTCCAGGCATATCCTTGCTATGGATTTCCAATCATTTGGGTTTAGGACTTCATAAGACAAACCATTTAGTAACATTTTGACATAAGCTGATGTAGCCCCATAAAGGGTACAACCTTTCTTCAAATCTTTATTTTTATTCAAATCTAAAGGTGCATATTTTCTCCTTTTATGGCCTACAGAGTCAATCTCTTCAATCACAGGATATGCATGTATAAAATCACTTATATCTTGTCCTTCTTTTTTAGCTTTAACCAATGCTTTTTCTAATCTTGTCATAGGCTTAGACTGCTTCACAGACAATTCTGTTTGTGTTTCTGCCTCTTCCTCTCCTCCTTCTTGCTCCACCCCTGAAGGGTTATTTGAGGGAGGAGATGGGAGGTGCTCCTGTTGCTGTTGCTCAGAATTGTTATCTGATTCATCCTTTTCACCTAGTTTAGTTGACACCTCCCCATTTTGCTCCTTCATCTCTTCCTTTAGAATAACATTGTTTAAAGCCAATTGGATTACATTGTATATATGAATTGTATCTTTGGAAATTGAGTTTGGCCTGGAATTGTAGTGTTCACCTAATTGCCTTCCTACTAATTGCCATTCATCTGGATCCAATTCTTCTTCCAGAGAAAAAGAAGGACATATGGCCTTCACAGTTCTTAAAAGTTCAGTAATCTCTTCTAAAATTATAATCAATCCTTGGCTTTTCATAACCTTGATGATGCTCTCTAAACATTTTCCTTGAACAGAAGGTGTTTGCCCCATTTCACTATAAGAGATTGCTGGTTTAGCCCTTAACAAGTTAAGTTCCTTATTTATCTATTAACACGCTCACTTAATCTTTAACAAAGTTTCCTCGTTACTCACGGTTCTGGGTCAGAGAGACTGAGATCTGGATGGGAGGCTTTTCCACTGGAATCAGGACCGTGTCCAGGTACCAAATTGCAAAGGTCTGGTCTAGCTCCTCTTGTCAGGATAAGCAAAAGTCCTTGTCAGAATAAGGAAAGGTCCTGGCCCCACGTTGGGCGCCAAATGTAGCGAGCTGTGGTCTCCAGAAGCTGCCGGATTGCTCTCTAGGAAGATCTGCTGTGTCTACTCAAATCTTTTGGACAGATTCTTCTTCCTATAGTGAACTGTTGTCTCCAGGCAGTTGCTGTTAACTCTTGTCCAAAGAAGTGACTTCCCTTCCTGCAGAGAGCCGACTTCCCTTCCTGCAGAGAGCTGCGTCAAGCCAGATGTAGTGCAGAGTCTTCTCTTCTTCCTGGAGTGCCGTCCTCTTTTATCCTCCCAGAGAATGGGCGTGAGATAATGCAAGGGCTTCTCGGAAGAACCACTTCAGCCAATGAGCTTGCTCCTTCTATCAAATCAACCTGAGTTCTCACCTTGTAATTGTCCAGACAACCTGAATTCTCACCTTGTCACTGTCCAGACAACCTGTGTTCTCACCTAGTAATCCTAACAAACCATGTTCAGGGATTTTGGACGTCGACTACAATGAGATTTGAAAAGAATTGTTGATGCAAGACTTAAACTAAGTGAAGAATTAAGTGGTGGTAGACTGAAGCCTAAACCTATTGATGTGCAAGTCATTACACACCACATGCAGCGATATGCAGTATGGTTTGGGGGATCAATGGTAGCTTCCACACCTGAGTTCTACCAAGTATGCCACACCAAAAAGGATTATGAAGAAATTGGACCTAGTATTTGCCGCCACAACCCAGTGTTTGGGGTTATATCTTAAAATTGACTTCATAGTTATAACAGTTAGGGAAGTGGGGAAGAGCTCATCTTTCTGATTTACCTGTTTTGTCTGGATGGCTGGCTGATAATAAGATAGCAAACTGACTTGACAAGAAAAAGACCAAACATAATTCAACAGGAATATTTTAATTAATGTATCAACAAACGAATGTAGAAGAAAGCCAAAATGATTAAAAGTGTTTTCCTTTAGATAATATTTGAATCTGTGTGTAACAAAAAGAAGTGGGTTTTAGTTATTTCTGTGACCAGATATTTTGTACATTAATGGATTATTCAAGATTTGATGGAATTTAATGGTATGTAGATAGCTCTATAATGCTTGAATTGTACACGCCAAAGTGTACAATGCAAGAGCTTGTTTATATTTCATACTTTTTTATACTTTGAGGAAAAAATGTCAAAGAAAAACTGTCGTATTTGAGGAAAAGAGAGACCAAATCTAAAGTAAATTGAAAAAAAAAAGCCTCATGACACTTGCTTACACACTCATGTTATCCTAGTTATTAAAATTTTCAACCATCCAAAAAAAAAAATCTAGTTTTCTTTGCAAGTGCTTTTTGGATCTAAAGCTAGTATCTTGGATTAACTGATGCCTGCTAGTGCTTTCTGAATACTATCATTCTGTTTCTTGCTTTAAAAAAAAAAAAAAAAAAGTAAAGACAAGATGTTGGACCAGTATTGCAGTTATGTAGTATTATTTCTGATTTTAAAAAATCTGGATATCAAAATTGGTATATATAAGACCTAATACCATTCCAATAAAGACACAAAATTTCTTTTGAAAAAAAAAAAAGATATTATCCCTTCATATTCAACTTACAAGCATGTCCTATATATATATATATATATATATATATATATATATATATATATATATATATATATACTCCTTCTAACTATCATAATAATGAGAATATTATAATAAGTAACAAGTGTCTTCCTCCATGTTGGAATGTAAGTAGATATACTTTATTAAGTCTCTTAAGAAATTGTTTTCCTGATTACTGACTTATGCTTCTCCAGAGCCTTGTATTGGAAAATCAAATTTTCCATTCAGTTTTGGTCTTTTCATCAAGAATACTGGAAAATTCTCTGTTTCACTGAAGGACCACATTTTCCTTTAAAAGATTATACTCAAGTTTGTGGGGTAGGTGATTCTTAGTTGCAATCCTAGTTGCATTGTTCTTCAGAATATTATATTCCAAGTCTGCTAGTCCTTTAGTGCAGAAAATGCTAGAATTTCTGTTATTTTGACTGTGCCCTACTACACTTGAATTGGTTATTTCAAGATACTTGCAATATTTTCTCTTTGACTTAAGAATTTGGGGATTTGGCTATAATATTCCTGCGGGTTGTTATTTTAGGATCTCTTTTAAGACATGATTGGTGGATTCTTTCAATTTCTATATTATCCTCTGCTTCTACAGTATCATGATACTCTTCGTTGATAATTTCTTAAAAGATGATATCTGAGCTTTTTTTTTTTTTTTTTTTTTTTTTGCTCATGACTTTGAAGTAAGCCAATGATTTTAAAAATTCTCTTTTCTTTCCTGGATCTATTTTCCATGTCAAATATTTTTTTTTTCCAATGAAGTATTTAACTTTTTTACTTTTTTTCTAATTTTTCATTTTTTGATTTTGTTTTATTATATCCTGATTTTTCATAGTCATTAGCTTGATTCTATTTATATATTTAATTATTCACACATTTATTTATTTGTTGGCATATATTGCTTTATGAACCATATTGGAGAAAAAAATCAGAAAAAAAAACAAGGAAAATCCATGGGAAAGATAAAAAAAAAAAATCAGAAAAAAAGTGAATATATCATGTGTTGATTTACATTCAGTCTTCTTACTTCTTTTTCTGGATACGATGCAGATGACATTTTATGTCCAAAGTTTATTGGGATTAGTATAAATCACTAAACTACTGAGAAAGACCAAGTCTTTCATAGTTGATCATTGCATATTGTTGCTCTTATTATGTACAATGTAATCCTGGTTCTGCTTGTTTCACTCATCATCAATTCATGTAAATCTTTCTAGCCCTTTCTAAATCAATTTGTTCATCATTTTTTATACAACAATAATATTCCATTACCTTTATATACAACAACTTGTTTAAATATTCCCCAACTGACATGTATCTACTCATTTTCCGGTTTGCTATCACAAAAAGAAATGCTAAAAATATTTTTGCACATGTGAGTCATTTTCCTTCTTTTATGATTTCCCTGGGATACACATCTAGTAATGACACTCTTAGGTCAAAGTGGATGGAGAGTTTTATAGCCCTTTGGGCATAATTCCAAATGGCACTCCAGAATGGTTTGGATCATTTGACTACTCCACCAACAATGCATTAGTATCTCATATTTCCCATATCTCATGCAACATTTATCATTATCTTTTCCTGACATCCTAGTCAATCTGAAAGGTGTGAAGTAGTTTTAAATTGTTTTAATTTGCATTTCTCTAATCAATAGTGATTTAGAGCACTTTTTACATTACTATATAGATGACTTTAATTTCATCATTTGGAAATTGTTTGTTGATATTCTTTGACCAGTTATCATTTGGAGAATGACATATTCTTTAAAAATTGGCATATCTCAGGCAGAGCCAAGGTGGCAGAGAAGATACACGCGAAAAAAGCTCCCTTCTTCCCTCATTACCAATAAATTAAATAAGCCTCAAAAATAATGCTGGACTTATAGAAACCACAAGGACTAAAAGCACGACTTACCAGCTGAAGAGAATCTGGAGTCTCTACAGAAAAGGTCAGTTCTAAGGGGAGGAAGAACAAAGGCCAGCACAGATGGTTAGGTGCTGGAACACAGTGCCAATCAGGCTGGGGAGGACTCTGTGATCAGAGAAGCCACTGAAATAGAGGAATTTGACACAGGCTGTTAGCTCTTCTCTGCTTATAAAACAGCAGTTCAGAAGAGAAATCAAGCCAATTTAAAATATAAAGCCAGATCCTAGAACCAACCCAATCCTAAAGGGACCTAACAGACCTCTGCATGGCTATGAAGCCACCTTCTGCTGTCCTGGGCTTCACCTTGGGGCAGTTAAGAGCCTGAACAGCAGGGACGCAGCCCTAGGCAATATCTAATCCACATAGGACCAGGCTTGGCCTGAGCCCATGGAACTCTAGCAGACTCATAATTCCCAGAGAAGCAGAACTCCCAGAGCAGCAGAACCTTTGAACTAGGGACTGTGGTTTCCGGGCAGAGACTTCCAGTTTGAGCACAGTGGCTTTTCACAACAGCTGCTGATATCCGCACCTCACAGGACGTATTGGGCGGGTTTTGTGTTGCTTTTCCTGTTCAGTCTTAAATCTCAGGGAAGTCGCTAGGACACACAGCGGGATCCTTCACTAGGCAACCCTCACAGCACAGCCTTTTCACCTCTGAGGCATTTTCAGGGAGGGGGGAGGTGAACTCTCTCCCAGAGCTCTGTCCTACCTCAGGCATAGGAGCAGCTGCATCCATCTGGTCTGGGAGGAAGCTGGTAAATAAGTAAATAAATAAACTTCTTCCCCAAGGGCAGACCCCAAGAAAATTTTTAACAGTGAGTAAAAAACTGAAGAGAACTATTAATTCCTTCTACACAGAGTAAGAGCGGGTATCCAACCCCAAGGAAGTTAACAGCAGAGAGTCAGCAGATAACACTCTAAAGGGGAATGATACCTGCCTCCAATCACATAACTCTCTCCTAGAAGAGACTATTAAAAAGTAAGAGAGTTTGAAGAAAAATGGGAAAAGGAAAGAGAAGCTTTGATAGAGAATACCAATGTCCTGAAATTTGAGTTGGATAAAATAAAGAATTCACAGGAGATGCAGGGAAACAAAATTTGTGAATTAGAAAAGGTTAAAAAATCACAGGAAAGTAGGATTTCTGAATTGGAAAAGATAAAAAAAGTCTCAAGAAAGTAGGATTTCTGAATTGGAAAAAGAAAATAACTCTAAAAAAATTAGGGAAATGAAAAAAAATTCAATAGAGCAAAATAAGTCATTTAAAAACTCAATTGGACATATACAAAAAGAACTAAAAATGTGAATGAAGAAAATAACTCATTAAAAATCAGAAGAGAACAAATAGAAACAAATGATTCATTGAAAATCCAAGAATCTGTCAAACAAAACAAAAGCAAAAAATAAAAATGAAAAGCCAGAGAATAACATCAAATACTTACTGGAAAATCTATAGACCTGGAAAATAGATCTAGGAGAGATAATTTGAGGGTCATTGGACTTCCTGAAAAAGATGATCCAAAAAAGAGCCTAGATTGTACTTTACAGGAAATCATCAAAGAGAACTGTCCAGAGATAATAGAAACAGAAAGGAAAATAGGCATTGAAAGAATTCATTGAACACCTTCTGAAAAAAGACCCTAAAAAAAGAACTACATGGAACATTGTGGCTAAGCTGCAGAACTACCAAAGGAAAAATTATTGCAAGCAGCTAAAAAAAAGCAATTCAAATATCAAGGGGCCACAATAAGGGTCACTCAAGATCTGGCTGCCTGCACATTAAAAGATAGAAGGGACTGGAGCCTGATATTCCAAAAGGCAAAAGATCAAGGATTGCAACTAAGAATAAACTACCCAGCTAAGTTTATAATTTTCTTCCATGGAAGAAGATGGTCATTTAATGAAACAGAAGAATTCCATATGTTTCTAAGAAAAAAATCAGACTTACACAAAAAATTTGATCTACATCCACAAGATTGTAGAGAAAGAGAAAAAAGGTAAAAAGAACTCTTGAGAACTGTAGCTCTGTTCTGGTTATATAGAAAGACCACATGGATAATTTGATTTTACTAAAAAAGGAGGAGTAGTAAAGAAAAGGGTGTAGTATCAGAAAAAGGGGAAGGAGTGATAAAAAGAGGGAAACTACATCCCAGGAAGAGGCATAGAAAATACACCATATCTGAGGGAATTTAGTGAGGGGGAGAATCATTGTGTGAATCTTACTCTCATCAGAAGAGGCTCAAAGAGTAAATAATTGAAATATTTGTTTTTCAGAGAATTCTCTATCACCTCATTAAAAGGGTGGAGAGGAAAAGGGAAAAGGAAAAGGAGAATAAAGGAAAGGACTTGGAAAGAGGGGGAAGAGATACTAAAAAGGGAGGGCTGCACTTTACAATGAGATCTATAAATTAAATATTGGGGAATGGGTTCAGGGGGGTCAAGGGAAAAAAAAAAGCATTATCTGGGGATAATATGATGGCAGGAAATACAGAATTAGTAATTTTAACTGTAAATGTGAATGGGATGAACGCTCCCATCAAACGGAGATGGAAAGTAGACTGGATCAAAAATCAGAACCCTACAACATGTTGTTTACAGGAAAAAAAACTTAAAGCAGGGAGATACATATAGAGTAAAGGTAAAAGGTTGGAGCAGAATCTATTATGCTTCAGGTAAAGCCAAAAAAGCAGGGGTAGCTATCCTTATCTCAGATCAAGGAAAAGCAGAATTTGATCTGGTTAAAAGAGATAAGGAAGGAAACTATATCCTGCTGAAAGGTAGCATCAGTAATGAAGCCATATTGACACTAAACATATATGCACCAAGTGGTATAGCATCTAACTTTCTAAAGGAAAAGTTAAGAGAGTTGCAAGAAGAAATAGACAGTAAAACTATAATAGTGGGAGATCTCAACCTTGCACACTCAGATTTAGACAAATCAAACCACAAAACAAATAAGAAAGAAATTTAAAAAGTAAATAGAACATTAGAAAAACTAGGTATGATAGACCTTTGGAGAAAACTGAATGGCAATAGAAAGGAATATAATTTCATCTCAGCAGTTCATGGATCATATGCAAAAACTGACCATATATTAGGACATAAAGATCTCAAATTAAGTCCAGAAAATCAGAAATAAGAAATGCCTTCTTCTCAGATCACAATGCAATAAAAACTACATTCAATAAGAAATTAGGGGTAAATAGACCAAAAAGTAATTGTAAACTGAATAATATCATCTTAAAGTTTGACTGGGTAAAACAACAAATTATAAAAACAATTAATAATATCACCCAAGATAATGACAATGATGAGACATCATACCAAATTCTGTGGGATGCAGCTAAAGTGGTAATAAGGGGAAATTTTATATCTTTAGAGGCTTATTTGAACAAAATAGAGAAAGAGAAGATTAATGAATTGGGCATGTAACTTAAAAAGCTAGAAAAAGACCAAATTAAAAACCCCCAACCAAAAATCAAACTTGAAATACAAAAATTAAAAGGAGAAATCAATAATATTGAAAGTAAAAACAAAAAACTATTAAATTAATAAATAAAATCAAGAGTTGGTTTTATGAAAAAGCCAACAAAACAGATAAATCTTTGGTAAATCTGATCAGAAAAAGGAAAGAGGAAAATCAAATTGTTAGTCTTAAAAATGAAAAGGGGGATCTTTCCACCACTGAAGAGGAAATTAGAGAAATATTAAAGAGGTACTTTGCCCAATTTTATGCCAATGAATTTGATAACTTAAGTGAAATGGATTACTTTCTTCAAAAATATAGGCTTCCTAGATTAACAGAGGAGGAGATAAATTGCTTAAATAGTCCCATTTCAGAAGAAGAAACAGAACAAGCTATTAATCAACTCCCCAAGAAAAAATCCCCAGGACCAGATGGATTTACATGTGAATTCTACCAAACATTAAAAGAACAACTAAGTCCAATGCTATATAATCTATTTGAAAAAAAAAAAATAGGAGATGAAGGAGTCCTGCCAAACTCCTTTTATGACACAGACATGGTAGTGATACCTAAACAAGTAGATTGAAAACTGAGAAAGAAAATTATAGACCAATTTCCTTAATGAATATTGATGCTAAAATCTTAAATAAGATATTAGCAAAAAGACTTCAGAAAATCATTCCCAGGATAATACACTATGATCAAGTAGGATTTATACCAGGAATGCAGGGCTGGTTTAATATTACGAAAACTATTAGTATAATTGACCATATTAATAATCAAATTAATAAAGACCATATGATCATCTCAATAGATACAGAAAAAAATATTTAATAAAATCCAACATCAATTCCTACTAAAAACGCTTGAGAGTATAGGAATAAATGGACTATTTTTTAGAATAATCAGGAGCATATATTTATTATAGTCAGTAAGCATAATATGCAATGGAGATAAACTGGAACCTTTCCCTATAAGATCAGGAGTGAAACAAGGTTGCCCACTATCACCATTACTATTCAATATAGTACAAGAAACCCTAGCTTCGGCAATGAGAGTCGAGAAAGAGATTAAAGGAATAAGAGTAGGTAAGCAGGAAATCAAACTGTCACTCTTTGCAGATGATATGATGGTATACTTAGAAAACTCCAGAGATTCTAATAAAAAGGTATTAGAAATAATTCACAACTTTAGCAATGTTGCTGGATACAAAATAAATCCACATACATACTCAGCATTTTTATACATCACCAACAAAATGCAACAGCAAGAGATACAAAGAGAAATTCCATTCCAAACAAATGTTGAGAGTCGAAAACATTTTGGAATCCATCTACCAAAGAAAAGTCAGGAATTATATGAGCAAAATTATAAAACACTTGCCCCAAAAATAAAGTCAGATTTAAATAATTGGAAAGACATCCAGTGCTTGTGGATAGGCGAAGTGAATATAAAAGGTGACAATACTCCCAAAACTAATCTATCTATTTAGTGCTATACCAATCAGACTCCCAAGAAATTATTTTAGTAACCTAGAAAAAATAACAACAAAGTTCATTTGGAAAAATAAAAGGTTGAGAATTTCAAGGGAATTAATGAAAAAAAAAGTCAGATGAAGGTGGTCTAGGTATACCTGATAAAAACTATATTATATAGCATCAGTCACCAAAACCATTTTGTATTGGCTAAGAAATAGACCAGTCAATCAATGGAACAGATTAGGTACAAAGCACAAAAATGGGTACAACTATAGCAATCAGGTGGTTGATAAACTCAAAGATACTAACATTAGGGATAAAAATGCATTATTTGAAAAAAAAAACTGTTGGGAAAACTGGAAATTACTATGGCAGAAATTAGATATGGACCCACACTTAACACCATATACCAAGATAAGGTCAAAATGGGTCCATGATTTAGGCATAAGGAATGAGTTCATAAATAGTTTAGAGGAACAGAGGATAATCTACCTCTCAGACCCGTGGAGAAGGAATGAATTTATGACCAGAGTAGAACTAGAGATCATTATTGATCACAAAATAGAAGTTTTTGATTACATCAAACTAAAAAGTTTCTGTACAAACAATACTAATTCAAACAAGATTATAAGGGAAATAACAAATTGGGGAAATATTTTTATAGTTAAAGGTTCTGATAAAGGTCACATTTCCAAAATATACAGAGAATTGATCCTAATTTATAAGAAATCAAACCATTCTCTAACTGATAAATGGTCAAAGGATATGAACAGACAATTCTCAGATGATGAAATTGAAACTATATCCACTCATATGAATGAATGTTCTAAATCACTACTGATCGGAGAAATGCAAATTAAGACAACTCTGAGATATCACTACCACCTGTCAGATTGGCTAAGATGACAGGAACAAATAATGATGAATGTTGGAAGGGATGTGGGAAAACTGGGACACTAATATATTGTTGGTGGAGTTGTGAAAGAATCTGGCTATTTTGGAGAGCAATCTGGAAGTATGCTCAAAAAGTTATCTAACTGTTCATACCCTTTGATCTAGCAGTGCTACTACTGGGCTTTTATCCCAAAGAAATTCTAAAGAGGGGAAAGGGCCTGTGTGTGCCAAAATATTGGTGGCAGCTCTTTTCTTAGTGGCTAGAAACTGGAAGATAAATGGCTGTCCACCAGTTGGAAAATGGTTGGGTAAATTATGGTATATGAAAGCTATGGAATATTATTGCTCTGTAAGAAACGACCAGCAGGAAGAATTCAGAAAGGCTTGGAGAGACTTACATGAACTGATGTTGAGTGAAATGAGCAGAACCAGAAGATCACTATACACTTCAACAACAATACTGTATGAAGACGTATTCTGATGGAAGTGGATATCTTCAACATAAAGAAGATCCAACTCACTTCCAGCTGATCCATGATGGACAGAAACAACTACACCCAGAGAAGGAACACTGGGAATTGAATGGAAAATATTAGCACTACTGTCTATCTACCCCAGTTACTTATACCTTCGGAATCCAATACTTAATGTGCAACAAGAAAATTGGATTTACACACATATATTGTATCTAGGTTATACTGTAATACATGTAAAATGTATGAGTTTGCCTTTCATCTAGGGGAGGGGAGTAGAGGGAGGGAGGGGAAAATCTGGAAAAATGAATACAAGGGATAATGTTATATAAAATTACTCCTGCATATATACTGTCAAAATGTATTATTATAAAATTAATAAAAAAAGAAAAAAATTGGCATAGTTCTATATATAGCTTACAGTGAGACCTTTATCAGAAATACTGATGGTAAAGAATGTTTTTTTCTGTTTTGTACTTTCCTTTTAATCTTGTTTCCGTTGGTTTTGTTTGTGCAAAAACTTTTTAGTTTAATATAAAGTTGTCCATTTTACCTATCACAATGTTCTATAGTTGTTCTTTTGTCATAAATTTTTCCCTTCTCCAAAGATCTGATTGGTAAATTATTCCATGTTCTCCTAAATTGTTTATTGTTGGCATACAGGAGCCACTTTACAGTGGCTGCTGGAGATCCAACCCAGGCCTGCAGAATGGATCTGCTCTTATGAGAGGATGATACCAGGTGACTGAGAGTCAGTTGCTGTTCTCTGACCTCTCTGAGTAGCTGTAGCATTGTCTGAACTCTTTTCTTTTCCCTCTGCCTCCATTTTATTTCATTCCCTGTCTACAATACCTATATCAGCAAAGGCTGCCCTGCAACTCCTTCAGATGCTATGATCCACAGCTGTGAAGGCTCTAGGAGAATTGACCTGCCCCTTAACAGTTTATCCTATCATCCTTTATTCCCAAATCATGAACCCTTTTGACCTTATTTTGGCATGGGCTGTGAGACAAATGTCTATGTCCATTTTACATATCAAGTCCCAATTTTTCCAGTAATTTTTGCTATATAGTGAGTTCTTATTCCAGAAACTGAGTTTGGGGGGTTCTTAAATACTAAATTGGTGTAGTATCATAGATATCTAATCTATTCCACTGATCTACCACTCTATTTCTTAGTCAGTGCCAAATGATTTTTACAATTGTTGCTTTAAAATATAATTTAAGTTTTGGTTTTGTTAAGACATCACCTTTTGTATTTTTTTTTTCATTAATTAAATCAATATTCTTGATTTTTTTGTTTTTTATTTTTTTCAAATGAATTTTGTTAAATTTTCTACTTCTATAAAATATTATATTTTAGTTCTATAAAATTATATTTTGGCAGTTTGTTTGTTATGACACTAAACAAGTATACCAATTTAGACAGAATTGTCATTTTTATTGTATTAGTTCAGCCTAGCCATGAATGATTTATATTTTTCCAGTTGCTTAAATCTGTCTTTTTTGTGTGAGAAGTATTTTGTAATTTTGTTTATATAGTTATTGAGTTTGTCTTGATAAGTAGACATAATATTTTGATTTCCCTACAATAATTTTTAATTTCATTTCTCTTCCTATGTCTTGCTGAAAGGGCTTTGTTAAAAAATGCTAATGGGCTTATTTTATATCCTGCAACTTTGCTAAAGCTGTGAATTTTTTTCAGTAGATTTTTGGATGATTTTCTAAGATACGCTATGTATATTATCATCTCCTTTGCAGAGAGTGATAGTTTTTATTTCCTAATTGTGTATTCTAATATCTTTAATTTATTTTTCTTTTCTTATGGCTATTGCCAATATTTCTAATATGTTGTTATAAAATAATGTTGATAATGGACATCCTTGTTTTTCCTATGATCTTATTGGGAATATGTGCAGCTTCTTTCCAGTACAAATAATGTTTGCTATCAGTTTTGGATAGATACTGTTTGTTATTTTAAGGAAAGCTCTCTTTATCCATATGTTCTCTAGTGTTTTTAAGAGGAATAGGTGCTCTATTTTGTCAACACTTTTTCCCTGCATCTATTGAGATTATAATAATATTTCTGTTGGCTTTGTTATTAATATGGTCAGTTATGGCAACAGTTTTCATGATATTGAACCAACCCTGTATTCCTGGTATAAAGCAAACATACTCATAGTGTACTATTATCCTTCTGATTAGTAGCTGTACCCTTTGATAATATTTTATTAAATTTTTTTGAACTTATATTCATCAGTGAGTTTGGTTTGTAATTTTCTTTATCTGTTTTTGCCATCCTGGTTCAGGTATCGGAGCCACACTTTTTGTTCTAGGAATTTGGCAGTACTCCTTCTTTACCTGTTTTTCCAAATAGTTTACATAATATTAGAATTAATTGTTCTTTAAATGTTTGGTAGAATCCACTTGTGAATGAATCCCTGTGTCTCTGAAGATTTTTTTTTCCTTAGGGAGTTCATTTGTAATGTTCTCTAAATTATAATGTTCTCTGGGAGCAGTTTTCTAGGGGGGCTTCTGGAGGCAGCCTTAGTTTCAGTTCAGTTTCAATAATCCCAAATGCAGCCAGGAGTTAAAGTCCAGATCCTTTCCTGTCTCTTTCCAAATCTTATCTCCTTCACTTGGGCCTCAGCTAGTTTTCTGGAGGCCTTCCTCTCTCCATGGCTCCCAAGAGCTCTTGCTGCTAGTCCGTTCCCTCTGCCAGCTTCAGCCTCTTGTCTTCCCAAGGTCTCCATCCAGCACAAAGGTAGAAGTGGGAATGAATCTTGACTCCATCTCTGAGAGTGGGATTATGGGTTTCTCTGGGCTTGTGAATCTCTCAGAAGTCCAAGAGTGGGCTTGTCCTTTAGTGGGCTTATGAGTCTGGCCCTGAGAGCTTCTTGCTTATATTTCTGCTGGACTTGTGAATCTCCTCCTTATATATACTCTCTAAAGGTGTGAACTCTTTTATAGGTGTAAACTCTTTTAAAGGTGTGAACTAAGTATATTAGCACCTTGTTTCAAGTTCTGGCCTATAACATTCATTAATGGCTTCTTCAATTTCTTTCTTTTTTTTTTTTTAAATGGGACTATTTAAGTATTTTATTTCCTCTTCTGTTAAGCTTGCTCCTTCATATTTTTGTAAATTCTTCCATTTCAGTTAGATTGTCAGACTTGCTGCCATCCAGTTGGGCAAAATATTACCTAATTATTGTTTTAATTTCTTTGTCATTAGTGGTAAGTTCACTCTTTTCATTTTTACTGTTTATGACTTAGTTTCTTTCTTATCTTTTGCTGATCAAATTAATCAAAGGTTAATCTATTTTGTTTTTTGTTTTTTTTTTCTCTCAATTCTATTTTCTAAGGTATCATTTTTCTCAATGAGCTTTTCTACTTCTTTTCCCAATTGACCAATTTTTCTTTTTAAGACATTTTTCTCATTAGCTTTTTGTATTTTCTTTTACACCTCTTTCAATTCTTTCCCTAATGGTACTGGGTTTTCAAAATCCCTTTTGAGTTTTTCCATGGCCTGAGCTCAATTCTTAATTTTCTTGAAGGATTTGGATATAGGAGGTTTGACTTTGTTATTATCTTCTTAGTATGTTTTTGGATCCTCCTTGTTATCCTAAAAACTTTTAATAGTCAGAATTTTTTTTTGCTCATTTTCCTTGTCTATTACTCTGCTTTTAACTCTTTGTTAAAGAAGGGCTATGTTTCCAGGCTAGAGAGTACATTGTCCCAAGCTTCAGGGGTTTTATGTAACTATTTTCAGAAAAACTCCTAGGAATCTGACAGCAAATTTTTTTTTCCCAGAGCTTTTCCACCCCACTGTAATGTAAAATCTAGTGTGATGGCTGGGGTTGAGGCTTTGTTGACCTGGGCTGTTCTGGGACTGCACATTAGACTCCCACTCTGTAGCCAAAGACCCTCTCCACTGACCTTCTGAATCTTCTCTGGTGTCCCTGGACTGAGAGGACCAGCAGCCTCCAGCACTGCTGCTGATTCAGGAGTCCTGCCTCACTGACTCTGCATTCCTGCTGGAAATGGGACCAGGCAAGTCCTGTGGTGGGATTGTGTATTGGCCTCCCACTGTGGTTCCACAGTCATTTTCTAGTAACTTTTCAGCTTCTGTTTGGTGTCTCGGGGACATCTGAGTCTCTGAGCTAGAATCTCTGGAATCTGTCACTATTACGAATGAGTCAGAGACTGGGCTGCACCAGGGATAGGGCTGCTGGCTGGACTCCCACTTTTCTGCTGAGTTTCTAAGTTGCTTTCAACTGGAAAATGTTCTACTCTGCCTTTTTGTTTGTTTGTTTTTGATGCTTTAAATTTTGTTTAAATTTGAGTCATTATTTAAAATAATTTGGGGCAGTTTTTTTGGGGGGAGAGATTGGGCAAGTTCCTACCTTTCTTCTGATTTCTTCCTTCTGCCCAACCCCCTGGAAGTATTTGGCAAAGATTTCAGAATACTTTGCCATTTCCATCTCAGTGGATTACCATTTGTCAGAAAATTCCATTTTTGCCTGTTCTTCTTGGGTAACTATATGGCAAAACTAATAGTTTCATTGAACTACAAAAGCCCTCCACATGACTATCCAGTGAAGCAATTGTTGAATATTTTTAGTTTTGTTGTTTTCGTTTCTTGTCATCTCATTGAATCATTTTTGGTTTTTCCACTCTTTTTCAAGGGCATATTTTCCACCTTAGATTCTAGGATTCTACATAGATTCTATTTGATTTCCATTTTTTCTTTAAGAATTCTAATTTTATTATTTTTCTTTCACTTCTTGATAATTTGATTTTAATATATTCTTGGAGATTTTTGTGGTCACTTTTCCTTTTTATATATTACTTATACTTACTAGATCTATTGCTTTTTACTTATAAATTAACCTTGTCAGTTTTTCTTAAGTTATTTTATTTTATTTTTTAATTGAATTTAGTCTTTTCTTCTAATTATTCATGTTTTCATTGTTTCAGGGTCTGAATTGAGATTATTTAACATGGCCATCATCTTCCACTGCTCTCTACATTATTTTGTCTGGCTTGGCTGTGTCATACTTTAAGAAAATGTTGTTAGAACCAGACGTAGTACTTTTTTGAAGTTTTGACTTTTATCTCTAACATAGAATGAAATTATGGAAAAAAAATATACAGAATGACAAAGTAATGCATATAAAAAGATGACTTGTCAATAAATATTTTCTTAACGTATCTAGCAGACCAAAGTATCTACTCTGGTAAATCTTATTCCCTAGATAAGGAAAAGAAAACTTAATATCCTATCTGGAAACCTGGGTACCTCCATAGCTTAGCAGAAGTGGTACTAATACTAATTAGTCCCCTTGAAAACTTGTCCAGTATCAGAAGATTCCTGAATAGACAATTCCTTTTGTTCAGTTTTCCTCATTTTCTACTCTTTCACAATCACAGTTCAAACATTGATCCTGATTAAAAGAAACAGTTAGGGAGTCCTACTTTAGTAAAGCAACTTGTTAAGTACCTGTAATGTACTAGACACAATTCTTCATTCTGGGAAAAAATATGAGTCTAACTTACCCTGAAGAAACTTATACCCTGAGGAAGGAAAGCTACATATAATTGTATAGAATTGAGCAAGAATGAATGAAATAAGTGCAAGGAATAGATCCAGGAAAGGCATCATGAGAAATTTAAGAATGCAGAGAACACCTTTATCCAGAAAGGGGAAGGAGATTAAAACCAAACAAACAAACAAAAAAAAAAATGCTAACTGGATTAGGCCTTAAAACAAGGGAAGAAATGCAACACAGAAATGTAATGAGTCTATCTCAGTCATGAAAAACAACATGAAGGAAAATCAAATGAGGCAGTTATTAAAAGTCTGTGAATAGGGCATATCATCTTTTTTTTAATTTTATTTATAATTTTTGACAGTATATATGCATGAGTATTTTAATAGCATTATCCCTTGTATTCATTTTTCCCAAATTATCCCCTCCCTCCCTCTACTCCCTCCCCTTGATAACAGACAAGCCCATACATTTTACACGTGTTACAATATAACCTAGATACAATATATGTGTGTAAATACCATTTGCACATTAAGTATTAGATTCCAAAGGTATAAGTAACCTGGGTAGATAGACAATAGTGTTAAAATTTACATTCACTTCCCAGTGTTCCTTCTCTGGGTGTAGTTGTTTCTGTCCATCATTGATCAACTGGAAGTGAGTTGGATCTTCTTTATGTTGAAGACATCCACTTCCATCAGAATACATCTTCATTCAACATTGAAGTGTACAGCAATCTTTTGGTTCTATTCATTTCACTCAGCATCAGTTGATGTAAGTCTCTCAAAGCCTCTCTGTATTCCTCCTGCTGGTCATTTCTTATAGAGCAATAATATTCCATAACTTTCATATACCATAATTTACCCAACCATTCTCCAATTGAAGGACATCCATTCATCTTAAAGTTTCTAGCCAGTACGAAAAGAGCTGCCACAAACATTTTGGCACATACAGGTCCCTTTCCCCTTCTCAGTATTGCTTTGGGATATAAGCCCAATAGCAGCAATGCTGGATCATAGGGTATGCACAGTTTGATAACTTTTTGGGCATAGTTCCAAATTGCTCTCCAGAATGGCTGGATTCTTTCACAACTCCACCAACAATGTATTAGTGTCCCAGTTTTCCCTCATCCCCTCCAAAATTCATCATTATTTGTTCCTGTCATCTTAGCCAATCTGACAGGTGTCTAGTGGTATCTCAGAGTTGTTTTAATTTGCATTTCTCTGATCAGTAGTGATTTGGAACACTCTTTCATATGAGTGGATATAATTTCAATTTCATCATCTGAGAATTGTCTGTTCATATCCTTTGACCATTTATCAATTGGAGAATGGTTAGATTTCTTATAAATTTGGTTCAGTTCTCTATATATTTTGGAAATGAGACCTTTATCAGAACCTTTGTTTTTAAAAATATTTTCCCAATTTGTTACTTCCCTTCTAATATTGTTTGCATTAGTATTTTTTGTACAGAAACTTTTTAGCTTGATGTAATCAAAATCTTCTATTTTGTGATCAATAATGATCTCTAGTTCTCCTCTGGTCATAAATTTCTTACTCCTCCACAGGTCTGAGAGGTAGACTATTCTCTGTTCCTCTAATGTGTTTATGATCTCATTCTTTTTTTTTTTTTTTTTTTTCTTTTTCTTTTTCCTGAGGCTGGGGTTAAGTGACTTGCCCAGGGTCACACAGTTGGGAAGTGTTAAGTGTCTGAGACCAGATTTGAACTCGGGTCCTACCGAATTCAGGGCTGGTGCTCTATCCACTGTGCCACTTAGCTGCCCCTATGATCTCATTCTTTAAGCCTAAATCATGGACCCATTTTGATCTTATTTTGGTATATGATGTTAAGTGTGGATCCATATCTAATTTCTGCCATAGTAATTTACAGTTTTCCCAACAGTTTTTTTTTTCCAAATAATGAATTTTTATCCATAATGTTGGTATCTTTGGGTTTGTCAAAGACTAGATTGCTATAGATGTACCCTTTTTTGTCCTGTGTATCTAATCTGTTCCACTGATCAACCAGTCTATTTCTTAGCCAATACCAAGTGGTTTTGGTGACTGCTGCTATATAATATAGCTTTAGATCAGGTACAACTAGAGCACATTCATCTGACTTTTTTTTCATTAATTCCCTTGCAATACTCAACCTTTTAGTCTTCCAAATGAATTTTGTTGTTATTTTTTCTAGGTCATTAAAATAGTTTCTTTGGAATCTGATTCTTATAGCACTAAATAAATAGATTAGTTTGGGGAGTATTGTCGTCTATATTATATTGTCGTCTCGGCCTATTGAAGAGCACTGAATGTCTTTCCAATTATTTAAATCTGACTTTATTTTTGGGGCAAGTGTTTTGTAATTTTGCTCATAAATTTCCTGACTTTTCTTTGGTAGATGGATTCCCAAATGTTTTATACTCTCAATATTTGTTTGGCATGGAATTTCTCTTTGTATCTCTTGCTGTTGCATTTTGTTGGTGATGTATAAAAATGCTGAGGATTTATGTGGATGTATTTTGTATCCAGCAACATTGGTAAAATTCTGAATTATTTCTAATAGCTATTTAGCAGAGTCTTTGGGGTTCTCTAAGTATACCATCATGTCATCTGCAAAGAGTGATAGTTTGATTTCCTCATTTCCCACTCTAATTCTTCAATCTCTTTCTCGGTTCTTATTGCCGTGGCTAGCGTTTCTAGTACTATATTGAATAGTAATGGTGATAGTGGGCAACCTTGTTTCACTCCTGATCTTACTGGGAAAGGTTCCAGTTTATTTCAATTGCATATCATGCTTACTGATGGTTGTAAATATATGCTCCTGATTAGTCTAAGAAATAGTCCATTTATTCCTATACTCTCAAGCATTTTTAGTAGGAATTGATGTTGGATTTTATTAAATATTTTTTCTGTATCTATTGAGATGATCATATGGTCTTTATTAATTTGATTATTAATATGGTCAATTATACTAATAGTTTTCCTAATATTAAACCAGCCCTACATTCCTGGTATAAATCCTACTTAATCATAGTGTATTATCCTGGGAATGATTTTCTGAAGTCTTTTTGCTAATATCTTATTTAAGATTTTAGCATCAATATTCATTAAGGAAATTGGTCTATAATTTTCTTTCTCAGTTTTCGTTCTACCTGATTTAGGTATCAGTACCATGTCTATGTCATAAAAGGAGTTTGGTAGGACTCCTCCATCCCCTATTTTTTCAAATAGTTTATATAACATTGGGGCTAATTGTTCTTTCAATGTTTGGTAGAATTCACATGTAAATCCATCTGGTCCTGGGGATTTTTTCTTGGGGAGTTGATTAATAGCTTGTTCTATTTCTTTTTCCTGAAATGGGACTAGTTAAGCAATTTATCTCCTCCTCTGTTAATCTAGGAAGCCTATATTTTTGGAGGAAGTCATCCATTTTACTTAAGTTATCAAATTTATTGGCATAAAGTTGGGCAAAGTAGCTCCTTATTATTTCTCTAAGTTCCTCTTCATTGGTGGAAAGATCCCCCTTTTCATTTGTAAGACTAACAATTTGATTTTCTTCTTTCCTTTTTCTGATCAAATTTACCAAAGATTTCTCTAATTTATTGGCTTTTTCAAAAAACCAACTCTTGATTTTATTTATTAATTCAATAGTTTTTTTTTACTTTCAATAGTATTGATTTCTCCTTTTAATTTTTGTATTTCAAGTTTGAATTTTGGTTGGGGGTTTTTAATTTGGTCATTTTCTAGCTTTTTAAGTTGCAGGCCCAATTCGTTAATCTTCTCTTTCTCTATTTTGTTCAAATAAGCCTCTAAAGATATAAAATTTACCACTTTAGCTGTATCCCACAGATTTTGGTATGATGTCTCATCACTGTCATTATCTTGGGTGAAATTATTAATTGTTTCTATAATTTGCTGTTTCACCCAGTCATTCTTTAAAATGAGATTATTTAGTTTCCAATTACTTTTTGGGCTATTTACCCCTAACTTCTTACTTAATGTAGCTTTTATTCCATTGTGATCTGAGAAGAAGGCTTTTATTATTTCTGCTTTCCTGAATTTAATTTTGAGATCTTTATGTCCTAATATATGGTCAGTTTTTGTATATGATCCATGAACTGCTGAGATGAAATTATATTCCTTTCTATTGCCATTCAGTTTTCTCCAAAGGTCTATCATACAAAGTTTTTCAAATGTTCTTTTTAATTTTTAAATTTCTTTCTTATTTTATTTTATTTTTTTTTGTGGTTTGATTTGTCTAAATCTGAGAGTGCAAGGTTGAGATTTCCCACTATTATCGTTTTACTGTCTATTTCTTCTTGCAATTCTCTTAACTTTTCCTTTAGAAAGTTATATGCTATACCACTTGGTGCATATATGTTTAGTATTGATATGGCTTCATTGTTCATGCTACCTTTAAGTAGGATATAGTTTCCTTCCTTATCTCTTTTAATTAGATCTACTTCTGCTTTTGCTTGATCTGAGATAAGGATAGCTACCCCTGCTTTTTGGCTTTACCTGAAGCATAATAGATTCTGCTCCAACCTTTTACCTTTACTCTGTATGTATCTACCTGCTTTAAGTGTGCTTCCTGTAAACAAAATATTGTAGGGTTCTGACTTTGATCCAGTCTGCTATCCATCTCCATTTGATGGGAGCGTTCATCCCATTCACATTTACAGTTAAAATTACTAATTCTGTATTTCTTGCCATCATATTATCCCCAGATTATGCTTTTTCCCTTGACGCCCCTGAACCCCTTCCTCGATATTTAATTTATGGACCCCATTTGTGACACACAGCCCTCCCTTTTTACTATCTCTCCCCCCTCCTTCCAAGTCCCTTCCCTTATTCCCCTTTTCATTTTCCCTTTTCCTCTCCCCCCTTTTAATGAAATGGGAGAGAATTCTCTGAAAAACAAATATGTCAATTATTTATTTTTTGAGACTCTTCTTATGAGAGTAAGATTCACACAATGTTTCTCCCCCTCTCTAAATTCCCTCAGATATGGTATATTTTCTATGTCTCTTCTTGGGATGTGGTTTCCCTCTTTTTATCACTCCTTCCCTTTTTTCTGATACTACCCCCTTCCCTTTACTACTTCCCTTTTTATATCAGTAAAATCAAATTATCCATGCAGACTTTCTATATATCCATAACAGAGATACAGTTTTCAAGGGTTCTGTGTACCTTTTTCTATTTCTCTTCAGTCATGTGGATGTAGATCAAATTTTTTTAAGTCTGTTTTTTTTTTTTTTTTTTTCTTAGAAACAAATGGAATTCCTCTGTTTCATTGAATGACCATCTTCTTCCATGGAAGAAAATGATAAACTTAGCTGGGTCGTTTATTCTTGGTTGCAGTTCTTGATCTTTTGCCTTTTGGAATATCAGGCCCCTGGGCCTTCTATCTTTTCATGTGCAGACAGCCATATCTTGAGTGACCCTTATTGTGGCCCCTTGATATTTGAATTACTTTTTTCTAGATGCTTGCAATATTCTTTCCTTTGTGTGGTAATACTGCAGCTTAGCCACAATATTCCATCAAGTTCTTTTTTAGAGTCTTTTTCAGAAGGTGTTTGAAGAATTCTTTCAATGCCTATTTTCCCTTCTGTTTCTATTATCTCTGGACAGTTCTCTGTGATGATTTCTTGTAAAATAGAATCTAGGCTCTTTTTTTGGTTATAGTTTTCAGGAAGTCCAATGATCCTCAGATTATCTCTCCTAGATATATTTTCCATGTCTATAGATTTTCCCAGTAACCATTTGACGTTATTCTCCAGCTTTTCATTTTTTTTTTTTTGACCGATTCTTGGGTTCTCAATGAATCATTTGTTTCTATTTGTTCTGTCCTGATTTTTAAGGAGTTATTTTCTTCATTCACAGTTTTTAGTTCTTTTTGTATATGCCCAATTGAGTTTATAAATGAATTATTTTGCTCTATTGAATTTTTTTTCCATTTCCCTAATTTTTTTAGAGGATTATTTTCTTTTTCCAATTAGGAAATCCTACTTTCCTGTGATTTTTTAAAACCTTTTCTAATTCACAAATTTTGTTTCCCTGAATCTCCTGTGAATTCTTTATTTTTTCCAACTCAAATTTCAGAATGTTTCTACTATCATAGCTTCTCTTTCCTTTCCCCATTTTTCTTCAAACTCTCTTAATTTTTTAATAGTCTCTTCTAGGAGAGAGTTATGTAATGGGGGACAGGTATCGTTTCCCCTTTAGGCAGTTATCTGCTGACTCTCTTGTATTAACTTCCTCGGGGTTGGATACCCGCTCTTTCTCTGTGTAAAATGAATCAATTGTTCTTTTTAGCTCTTTACTCATATTTACAAAATCTTTTGGGGTCAGTTCTTTGGGTAAGAAATTATTTATTTATTTCTTTACCAGCTTCATCCCAGACCAGATGGATGCAGCTGCTCCTGTACCTGAGCTAAGAGAGAGCTCTGGGAGAGAGTTCCCCTTTCCCTCCCTTGAAGTGCCTCAGAGGTGATTAGTACGACTGTGGCTGCACTGTGAGTGTTGCCCAGTGAAGTACCCTGCTGTGTGTCCTAGAGCCTTCCCTGAGGTTTAAGACTGAACAGTAAAGACAACACAAAGCCCAGCCAATGTGTCCCATGGGGTGTGGATATCAGAAGGTGATGTGAAAAGCCCCTGCACTCAAACTGGAAGTGTCTGCCTGGAAACCTCAGTCCCTATTTCAAAGATTCTGCTTCCCTGGGACTTTTGTGGCTGAGTTCCACAGCCTCCAGCCAAGCCAGGCACTATGTGAATTATATGTTGCCTTGGGCTGTGTCCCTGCTTTTCAAGCTCTTAACTACCCCAAGGTGAAGCCCCGGACAGCAGAAGGTCGCTTCACAGCCTTGCCGAGATCTGTTAGGTAACTTCTGGGGTGGTTCTAGGATCTGGCTTTATATTTTAAAGTGGCTTGATTTCTCTTCTGGACTGCTGTTTTATAAGCAGAGAAGAGCTAACAGCCTGTGCCAGATTCTTCTATCTCATGATCCCAGAGTTCTACCCAGCTTGATCGGTGCAGTGTGCTAGCACCTAACCCTTTCAGTGCTGGCCTCTTTTTTTTTTTTCCTCCCCTGGAAACTGACCTTTTCTGTTGAAACTCCAGATTCTCTTCAGCTGGTAAGTCGTGCTTGCAGTCCTTGTGGTTTCTATCAGTCCTGCGTTATGTTTGAGGCTGATTTAACTAATTGTTATTGAGGGAAGAAGGGAGCTCACAAAATCGCATGTATCTTCTCCACCATCTTGGCTCCTCCCCAGGATATCATCTTTAATATGTAAATATTCCCTCCCTTCTTTTAAAATCTTTTCATGGTAATAACATTGAATTCAACTTTATGAGTAAATAATACTTATTTAGTTAAAAATGCTTCACTTGGATTCATGCCTTCCCTACCTTCTTCCTTCATGCCATTTACAATTTTAAAGGTGATATTGCCCAAAAGCCTATGATATTAATATTTAGTTTTCAAGCAAGGTATCAATAATGAATTTTGTTTGTAAATCTTATGAAGCCACATAAATTATATTCAGCTCTTGTTACTATTGATATACAACTTTAAATTCCCCAAAACATTTTACATATTCTTTCAGAAGTTAACAATTTCAAGGAATATATACCATTCAGTGGTGAAGGTTAATTTGTGAATCTACAAATATCTCAAATACCTAACATGACAAAATATTATGTTTGGTGCTGTGAGATATTTAAAGGAATATGTAATAGTTCCTGTCCTCTGGGAAATTGCTGTTTTTAAGTCGCAGCAGAAATGGATACATTTATTCTCTTTTTCTATTCTGTTAAATATAGAGAAAAACTCCTTTTTTAGTGTTTACTTAGTTTAGAATAAAAAGAAATCTAGGATAAATATATACTTAAAAATTGCTAACAGTTCAGGAAAGTCTAAAAGCATTAGATGGTTTCAGAAGTAGGAGAAATCCCCTTAAATCAGACAGGGAAATATATGGGATTTGAAGAAAAGTTTTGGGCATATAAAGGACAGGATATTTCATCTGCAAGTTTTAGGAATTATAAGATATTGTAATGAATTAGACACACTGGAATCTGAAATCATAATTTCATGGGGGAAGAATACTTAGCCAAAATTTTTATGCCCCTCTCATTTATTAAGCACTTATTAACTACTTGTCATATACTTGGTAATAATATACCAAATTCTGAAATTTTTAAACCAATTTATTTGCTATAAATTTTGTTGAAATTGTTGACCTAAGACTATCAGTAAATTTGTTACTTTTCTGTTTGAAACATTTCGCAACATGAGGAAGCATGGAGAGATAAGGCTAACAGGTCTAGGCATGGATGGGAACAAGGAGACTTTTGTGAGTTGTCAACTTGAAAAAATCAATATGATAAAAGTAATCAAGAAAAACTAAAATATTCTAATTTATGGGAAAAATTTAAAAAGAGATAATGATTTTTAACAATCTGAAATTATTCCAGAAGAAAGCAGTTATCATGGTGAAAGACTTCAGTACCATGCTATAATAGTATTTCAGTTGAATGAATGAATAAGTTACAGAAAGAAAAAAAATATTTATTAAGTACTTAGTATCTTGTCAAATTCTGAGCTAAGCACCAGGGATTAAAATTAAAATAATAATAATAATAATAATAACAACAACAACAACAATAATAATAATAAAATACGCTTAAATTGTACAGAGTTTACATTCTTATGGGTGAGAAAATATATATACAGGTGAATAGTTATAATTTGAGCAATCACAAAGTTATTGAGTTGGACAACATGGGAGTTGATTGGCAAATCCTTTTCAGATGCAATGGCAATGTTAATATGACTATAGTTCTCAGAACAAGAAGTAGAAAAGTTAGGGGGAGAGTATGTATACTTTTGCAGAATACTCAAAATTGCAGAGAAGCAAAAGTGGGAAGTATTGTAAATGTATTCCATGATAGGGTCAGAGACAGGATTCTAATAAATCTTGACAATCTAGAAGGTTGGGTAAAATCTAATTAGATAAATAGAGATAAATGCAAAAATTTTTTTTCCTTCTATTTATTTATTTATTTTATTAATTTTATAATTATACATTTTTGACAGTATATATGCATGAGTATTTTTTTTTATAATATTATCCCTTGTATTCATTTTTCCAGATTTTCCCCTCCCTCCCTCTACTCCCTCCACTAGATGACAGGCAATCTCATATATTTTACATGTGTTACAGTATAACCTAGATATAATACATGTGTGTAAATCCAATTTTCTTGTTGCATGTTAAGTATTGGATTCCGAAGGTATAAGTAGCCTGGGTAGATAGACAGTAGTGCTAACAGTTTACATTCAATTCCCAGTGTTCCTTCTCTGGGTGTAGTTTTTTCTGTCCATCATTGATCAGCTGGATGTGAGTTGGATCTTCTTTATGTTGAAGATATCCACTTCCATCAGAATATATCTTCATACAGTATTGTTGTTGAAGTGTATAGTGATCTTCTGGTTCTGCTCTAAATGCAAAATCTTAAAACTTAAAATATCAGCATCACAATTACTATGTTGTGATAGAAAGACATGAATATATGGCATTTCATTAAGAAAATATTTCACAACCAAGTTTAGAGATTTAATGAAGTAATAGTATGATAGAATAGTAAGTAAAAGCTAACAAAATCTAAGATTCTATAACATTAGACATAAACACTAGAACTGAGGAGGTTAGAATGCTATTATACTATTTCCTTGTCTTTTCTGGAATATTATGTCCAGTTCTGATCAGCACATTTTAGGAATTATTTAGAGTTTTCAGTGAAACAAAACCAAGATAGTAAGGATTCTGAGACCATGCCACAAAGAATCTACTGAATAAAAAAGGATTACCTTTTACCTGGAGAAGAGAAGACTCAGGAGAAACGTGATAGATATCTTTAAGAACTGAAGTTTTATTTCTAGCCATATGAAAAGATGCTCCAAGTCATTATTAATCAGAGAAATGCAAATTAAGAAAACTCTGAGATATCACTACACACCTATCAGATTGTCTAGAATGATAGGAAAGATAATATGGAATGTTGGAGGAGATGTGGGAAAACTGGGACACTGATACATTGTTGGTGGAATTGTGAATACATCAGCCATTATGGAGAGTGATTTGGAACTGTGCTCAAAAAGTTATCAAACTTTGATCCAGCATTGCTGCTATTGGGCTTATATTCCAAAGAAATACTGAGGAGGGGAAAGGGACCTGTCTGTGCCAAAATGTTTGTGGCAGCTCTTTTCGTAGTGGCCAGAAACTGGAAGATGAATGGATATCCATCAATTGGAGAATGGTTGGGTAAATTATGGTATATGAAGGTTATGGAATATTATTGCTCTGTAAGAAATGACCAATAGGATGATTTCAGAAAGGCCTGGAGAGACGTACATAAATTGATGCTGAGTGAAATGAGCAGGACCAAAAGACCATTATATACTTCAACAACAATACTATATGATGATCAATTCTGATGGACCTGGCCCTCTTCAATAATGAGATGAATCAGTTCCAATAGAGCAGTAATGAATTGAACCAGCTACACCCAGTGAAAGCACTCTGGGAGATAACTATGAATCACTACATAGAATTCCCAGTCCCTCTATTTTTGTCCACCTACATTTTTTATTTTCTTTACAGGCTAATTGTGCACTGTTTCAAAGTCCAATTCTTTTTGTACAGCAAAATGTGTTTGGACATGTATATATATATATATATATATATATATATATATGTATATATATATATATATATATATAGTATTTAATTTATGCTTTAATATATTTAAGATGTATTGGTCAACCTGCCATCTGGGGGGGGGGAAGAAGGAGGGGAAAATTTGGAACAAAAGGTTTTGCAATTATCAATGCTCAAAAATTACCCATGCATATACTTCTAAATAAAAAAACTATAATAATAAAAAAACTGAAATTTTGTCATATGTAAATATATACATTTATATCACTTGGCTCCCAAACAGAACACTAGGATCAAGTGGAATTTGTAAAGAAGTAAATTTAGGCTTGATTTCAGGGAAAGAAAAAAAATAAAAATAAAAAAAAAATCTAACAATTAGAGCTTTGGTTTTGAATATGAGTTAGAATTAATAGAAAACTTCATTATGTTAAGTCTGTCAGTGCAAGCGTTTCATTGAAAGCAAAATGCCTTTAGTCTTAAAGAAAAATGATGTTTTCTTAAATGAAGTAAAATCTGTCACTCTTACACCGATCAACTCATTTTGGATCAAAATGATTGCAAATCAAGGTGAATGCATGTAAGAAATGTAAAATAAGCAATTGTGTACTTGAATATAAAGGAACTGATCCTAAAACTTTTTTTTTTCTATGCTGCCACCATAAGAATATATCAGAGACAGAGATATAGCTTCTGTGAAAAAATAAAATATTTGATCTGTTTTTAAATGCACATTAATTGCCTAACTGTAAAATCATGTCTCTTAAATATGCATTGTATTGTTATACTTTTTTACAAGGTATATAAAAGTTCTGCTCTCTAGAGAAGATAGGGCTTCAGTTTTTGACACTGCCAATCTGTCACCTTTCACAAGTACTAAATTTCAATTCCAAAATGTGAAAGATAATCATGTCTAAAAGGGACTTTAAACACATTTTGTCCTCAACCAATTACATCTTGTGATTTGTTTTCCCAAACTCTGCATGCTTCTAAAAATACTTCTGTTCACAGTTTCAAAGGCTTGGGCAATTAGCCAAGCCATGTATATTATTTCAATACAGCAAAATCTTCACTAAATTCCTGATATTTGCAGCCTTCTTCTTTCCAGAATTATTGAGAACCCTAAAGGAGACAAAAAAGACAAAACTTTACCATCAAAAATAATAACTATAAACCTCTGGATGATAATGAAATAACCCCAGCATCCAGAAATCAGTAGGCACAGCTTAGAAAAATCAAAGCCTAGAAAGGCAGTGTGCCTTTGCTTTGGCATATCACCACATGATTGGTAAGGCACATACAGATTGAGGAGAAATGCATATATCAATAATCAATATTTATGTGTTTATGAAGTTCTAGACACTGTACTAAATAATTTATAATTATTTTCAGTAAGATTCTCACAATGATCTAGGGAGATAAATGCTATAGTTATCACCATCTTAAAGATTTATGGAAATACAGAAAAGCATTTTCTTAAACAGGAATTAAATAATGGATCATTTAATGAATCATTATTAGCTAGTAACACACCTAGTAAATTTCTGAAGCTGAATTTGAAGCTCAGTTTTCTTCACTGGAAGCTTTGCAGTCATTCTCCTTACCATCTAGCTACCCATAGCTGGTATATAAAATAGTAAAAATTTCAAACTAAAGAAAAAAATGAAGTGAAAGGGCCAAGAAGAAATAAGAAATAGGAACAGAAATGATTTCCATTCCTGGACATGCAGATGAGAACCATTTTACATAAGTCAGCACAAGCCTCTGAATCACAGATACTCACTGTTACCTGTATTGCACCTTGAAATATATTGGGATGATGTCTGAAATACAATAATCAGTAAACAATCACTTTGACCCTCAATAAATGCTGAAATCATCCTACATGGAAGACATCAACATATCACTACAAAGGCACAAAGAACAAGAGATTAGTCCTGAAGAGATGCTTACTCTATATGACACAGAATAGTATTTAAATAAGTCATATCATGAAGACATGTAGTCTAGCATCATATTAACAGACATTTCTTGTTGTGATGATGATGAAGGTAGATGAAGTAAAACCAAAATTTAAAAAATGACAAGCAACATTTCTGTATAACAAAGAGTAAACCTGATGGAAGTTAAAAAGAGAGGGGTTTAAAAGTACAAGGGTATTAGCTGTTGGTTTAGTGAGGTGGGATTTCATTCAATAAACAAGCATTAATTTTATTAAGTACTAATTAAATGTAAGGCACTGTTTTGCATTCTAAAAGTTTATTTTAAAGACATAGTCTACCTTCAATTAATGAATATTATGCTAGAATTCATAGTTGATATTCCTAATGGGATTGAAGAGAGAAAGAAAAATGTTACTATAGTCCCTGCCCTCAAAAATCTGTCAGGAGAGATTTGTACACAAATGAACATATACAAATTTGCTGATGCGGTTTTTATTGCTTAATGGCATATCCATTTTACATTGAATTCACTGTCCCAAAGTATTTATTGACTTTGAATTCTTTATATATTTCCTCCCTGTCCATATACATTGCAGTAATATTAGATTATAAACTGTGAGTATGCTCACAGTGGTTTGTCTTTATGCTTATATTTTAAAGGAATATTGAAGGCAAGATAACAAAGGGTCTAATAAAATAATATTTCTGCTTGTTCTTAAGTATTCCTCTGCCTCCTCACCCCCATGTTATTTATTTCCTCATAAATAAGCTAATATGGTCCATCCTTCTAATTGTCAACAACTTCCTAGTATAAATATTGTTTTACTTCATCAAGATACATTCTTATAATAAAATATATTTTATTGCTTCCCAGTTTTATAAAAACCTGACAAAATCTATACTTCCCTGAGGTAACATGAGAATTAAGGTAAAAAATCCTACACAAAATTAAGGTTTGGGAACCAGAACAATGTAAAGTTGAACATGGGAAAAGAAAAAAAAAAAAGTCTAGTTTAATTGATTTTCTTTTAGTAGACTAGAAAAGACTAGTAATGAAGAGGTAAATAAATGAAAAATGAGTTATCTATGTAAAACAAAATAATTAATTATGCGATCATAAAAAATCAAAATCAATAGTAAAAACACCATGGGTAATTACAGTAGCTCCAAACTGGACCATTTGAAATGACATCAGAAACTCTGAAAACAATAGGAAAAATAACAAATAAAATAAAATAATCCTATGTATATTTCTTAAAAAAAAAAAAAAAAAAAAACTTATAAAACAATTACCTCATCAAGGAGCTGTGTCATTTCATTTTCTTTGACAAGAGGAGCAATATGGATGTAATAGAAAAAACATTTTAGTGTAAAAATTATTTTTCAAAATGTTGCAAGAGGAAGACAGAGTTGGAACATATTCATCACATAATAGAGTGAAATTTATTTGAGAAGGAAAAAAAAGCCTCTAGATAACTTGGAATGAAATCTAGCTAAGGCAGAAAATCCTAAGAGCATCCTAAGATGATATAAATAGATGGATATTTGTAGGCTATATATTTACAACTGTATATAAACTATATCTACATATTCTTTTATATATGTTTATAATATGTATACATTTTATTTATACATACATATATATTTCTATATATACAACTCTTCCCTCTATTTGGAGCTTCCAAGCTTGTGCAAGCTTCCAAGAAAAATATCCTATGGAATCTCTCATTAAAAAAAATCATATTTTCAACACAGTAAGATTAAATTTATACTGAATTCTATGCCACAGCTTCTTAGTATTGATTATTTCTAGTGCACACAAGTGATCATAGTTTGCTAAAGATGAAAAGTATACGCATTTTCTAGAAAAAAATCAATTAAAAATAAACATTTTCTATTTGCATTAAAATCAAATATTTGATTACATTCTCAATTCTCATTACCCTAATAGTACTCTTTCCTCCTGAAGTTATAACAATTAAGTTGTTGATTTGTCATTGAATTTGTGGATAGAATTCGAATATTGGCTCCACTTAGTCAATTTAACAGTGGCTCCTTTTGTCAGAAATGAGAAATTCTCCTCACATCAACAATTGCAGTGGAGCAAGTATAACATCATTTATTATCTTCAAAAGAGTAGCTGACTTAGTTCTTGAACCCTAAATACACTTGAGAGTTTTCATTCACACAGAAGATGTCTGTCATGGCATAGTTGAGCTGTGCTCATCTTATAAAATATGTTTTTCCAACTTGATTGTAGGGTCAATGTTCTTAGCTGTTGTAGTAAGTTTCTTAAAAAAAATAATCATATCTGTTGGAATTTTAATTCTGTAAGTATGAGATTGTTGAAATATCAAAAGTTTACTTGTAAAATAGTGTTCTAATTATTTCACATCCAAAATATTCTAGTCATTTAAATATATGCATATGTATACATTTGTATATATGAATTAATATATATATATATATATATATATATATATTTTAAAATTTATTTTCTTTTCCTCTAGGAGTTTTATACCTACTCTCCCCCAGAGGAAGGGAAAAGAAAAGAAAAAAAAAAAACAAGGATAAATCATTACATAAGGGTTTAGAATTAGCTAGGATTATTTTAGATACTTTATATGTAACTTGAGTTTTCAATAATAGAGAAAAATTTGGACCTCCAAATAACACAAGGATAGACAAAAGTAGTTGCAGAGAAAAAAATACATTAATACAAGTAATATAGTTGAAACTAAGTAGTTGACCATGAAGAGAGACAGCAAATAAAATCAGAAAAGTAACTTCTGTATGTGAAATGTGGATGTTCATAGGAGAAAGAATGACAACAATAAACAATAAATCTTGTTTTAATAGCATGTTTAATGGGATGTTAGGTGTTAAAGAAAGACTAGTACCTCTTAAGAGTTCCTGGACCCATTTCAGGGCTGCTCATCAATCTTTGTTATACATCTGGCACTCAACACTCATCTGTTGCTCTGCACACTCTGGTAAAACTACCTCTGCAGACAAACTAAATCAGATTGAGGGTAACCAATGGTACTCAAATTTGTCAGTGAGTTGGGGGTGGCATGAAGATGTCTCCTATCAGAGTAAGCAGATGGGAATAATTTATTACAATGCTCTGTGGAGCACTTAAAGCTTGATAAGATGGAAGAGACACCATGATCATCCACTTTATCCCAGGCTAGTGTCAGTTGTCTTGATTTTTGTTCTGTCATTTATATTTCAATGATTCAGAAATAGAGAATGAGGGGAACAACTTTGTGCATCTTAGTCTTACTTAAATTCACTTCATATACAAGGAAAGATATCATCCAAAATGCCATTGATCATCTTTGAAAATGAAGGACAAACAATTATTCAAACTACCCCTCATGAATTAAAAAGACCACTTGTTGGAATTTAGGAATTGGATACCCCAAACCTCCCATCCCCTAATCATGAATGTTTCTTTGGACTTTGAAGTTTAGAAGGGAAAACAACAAGTCTTTTCTGTAGCTCTCAGATTACATATTTTGAACCATAACTAAATATGGTCATCTAATAGTTACTGAATGTTTCTTTCAGACTTAGTATTATAAATTCCTCCTTTCAAATGACCAGTACTAGGGAAGGTCAAAAAACCTTTCAACTGAGTTAGGATTTCAGTAAACTAGAGCACATACTGGGAAGAAAGGACAGAAATCAGGGTTCACAAATTGAGTTGTCAGGAAGGCTTCAGTGCTGAGCTATGCCTAATTTTGTGAGGAAAGAGCAAAGCAGAAGTTCTGGGTAAAAAAGCACACTTACTAATTCACTATTTATCTCCTTAGTTCTTCTTTTTTAAACAAAACCTTATCTCTCTTTTCCTTTTCTGAAATTACATTGTGTATTCTTCAAATAAAGTCAGTTTTATAAATATGATTGAATGATTCATAGAGTCCAACAAGTTATAGGTACCAATCAATGTAAGAGGATAGTTGTGTTTAATGACATGTAATACAGCCTTGGTCAACTATTCCATTTTTTCCTCTAAAATAAATACTGAGGTTTCTATGGGAGATATATACATATGGATTAATATCCCATGGAGACAATTGATTATGATCAAGATCTGAATAGGAAAGATTTTGATTTCAGTGAGCCTATTTGGATCTGGAATTCCAAGCTAACTCTTACAACTTTGTGGCTATTGATGAAGGACAAGAAATAGGGCCTGAATACTCCCCATTGTCCTGTTCACTACCATCAAAACATTCTGTTTATGGTGGCCTTGGGCATGAAACAGTTAAAAATGTGATCATTAGTTGTTTTATAGAATAACCTAAGAGGATCATGGGGTGGTAATCCAAATATTTGCCCCATAAAATTTGGAATTATTGAAAAAACAAAATTTTTACAGTTGAAATCCTAGAAATAAGAAGATTGGCAAAGATATAATCTCTTAATAGTCACTCTCCTAATGACCTAATAACAAGAAGCCAGGTCTTGTTGGCTTCTAAACTGATCCCATAAGAAGCATGCTTTATACTTTATATATCAGAATAGATGCAGTGGTTTTCATTCTAGATACAACACAGTACTATGCCAAAGTTTTGCCTTGCATTTCATGTCCAGTTCTACAAATTCCCTAGGTGCTCTAGTGTAAAATATCATTAATTAGAACAGAATATGTGAGCGTATAAACCTAGAACTCTAACAGAAAAAAGAACAGGTGCTTTGTTAAGTTTCTGTCAAGAGACAGAGTCTAGTAATCAATTTTATTTTTATAAATGATTGGTAAAATTGCTACAGAGTTCAGTTGTTTTCCCACTACACTCTCATCAATTCATTCACCTGATTGTTTGCACAGTGACTTAATTGGGTTCAGTAAAAGAAAACACAATTCTCTCAGTAACCCACCCCTCATTCCAATCCAAATCCCATGGTGAGGTTACAAAAAAGAAATTAGAATTGTGAACTGAGGTTGACAAAGCTGCCTAACCTTAAGAAGAAGCAGATTTAAATACATTGGTTTGGTTCTCTAATATAGGCAGATAACAAGGTTTAGCATTTTTACTCATGCCAGCTGTTCCAAAAATTGATTGACCAGAGTTAAATTGTTCTGCATTTGAGAATTGCTATTGAGGACCCAGAATAGGCTGCTCTGAGGAAATAATCACTTCAGATTTAGGGGACATATTATAAGAATAACCTTTTTGAATGCCTCTCAATGACTTGAATGCCTCAGAATGACAAGGATTCACGTAAATGTCCTTATATTCACCGTAAGAATTCCTTGCATTGTACATGTAGGAGTAGTCTAATAAGATTCTAAAGATACTCCATGGGGGGTATCTTATAGAATATTTGAGAGTGCTTCAAGGTGTGGAATATTTCAATAGTTTGGGAAAATTCTTCTCCTCTCTGTCACAAGCACATTTTTTCAAGCAATCTGGGCAAGGATGAGTGATTGGCATGGACTCAGGAAAACCTTAGTTTGAAGCCTGCTTTATATACTTATTAACTGTGTTGATTTGGGTAAGTTCTTAACTTTCCTATACCTCTCTAATTTCTTTATCTGGAAAAAATGAGGATAATTATAGCATTGTTGCAAGAATGAAAAAAGACCACTTATGTAAAATGTTTGCAAATATTAAAACATCATATAATTATTGGCTATCCTACCACAATGATCATATGGAAGATTAATCAGTAAATATGTAGGATCAAGGGGAAAAAACAGGGAAGATGACATTTCTCAACCATGTCAAACCACCTTTGTCTCCCAGGCCTAGAGAGCTGTAACTTCCTGAGTAAACTGTCATGTTTAAAGCTGCTGAGTATTATACTCCTGAAGATTTTTAGAACAAACCTGCCTATTTCCTCAGCAAAATTAAAGGTTTCATATCTCCCCACAGCTTTCTGCATCCCAAGAAGTAATTTAAGTCAGAGGACATGAGCTGTGTTGGTAGAGGGCAAGAGATGGAGGAGAAAAAGGAATAAGCATTTCTACAGGTATACATAGAAAATGTTATGGATTCTGTTCCAGGCCAGTACAATAAAAAATATATATATTGCAATAAAGTTAGGTACAATAAATTATTTTTGTGTCTTAGTGCACATAAAATATGTTTATACTACAATATAGTTCATTAAGTGTGCGATGATATTGTTTAAAGAAATGTATATACCTTATCAAGAATATTTTATTACTAAGAAAAAAAAATCCTTCAATAAGTCATAAACTTTTTGCTGATAATAAATTTTATCTTAATGTTGATAGATGCTGATCAAGGTGATGATTACTAAATACTGGGGTGGCTGTGGAATTTTTTTTAGTAATAATATTTTCAAAATATGAGTAAAGATAGTTTTCAACATTTACCCTTGTAAAACCTTACTAATGAAAACATCTGAAATATTGTGAAAAGTACCAAAACATGACATAGATACATGATGTGAGCACATGCTATTGAAAAAGTGATAATAGACTTGCTCAAAACAGGGTTGTCACAAACCCTGAAATTTGTAAAAAGAAAATAAAAATGAAAAAGTGCAACATTCATGAAGCACAATAAAACAAGGTGCATGTCTTTCAAGCATCTTTTGTGGCTCTATACGAAGGGCTTTACAAATATTATCTAATTTGATCTTCAAAGGCAATCCTGCAAAAAAGGTGCTATGATAGCATTTTTATAGATGCAGAAACTCAAGTAAAAAAGGTGGTTAACAGGAAAAGAAAGGAGGAAGGGAAAGAAGGAGATTCAGACTGGAAAGTTAGGGCAGCAAGTAGGAACATCACAGAATTAGTCCAGCTGAGGTGAAGAAGCACTCAAAAATGTAAAGCAGAATACTTGTATTAGGGTTACAGTTTTTTTTAAATTGAACCAGTGTAAATCAATGAAGTCGATGTAGATAAGATGACAATTTTTGGTACAGAAGTGATGCCTCTATGGACATTCCTTTTTAAGGGGGATTTGGAGTAGGCTAATCTTGGGATTCTTAAATTTTAAAAATTTAGATGATTTTATGTCATAGTGTTTCCTGAAACAGCAAAGGGATTTACCCAGACCTGACTAATCCATAATTCATATACTCAAAAGTACCTAAGATCCCTTAGTACTGTCGTGATGCTTTTCTAAAAATTCTCCATACACCTTAGTTAATTGTGTAATAGTAGTTGCAAGACCTTCATACCTCAGTTTACTTTGATTCTATATATAATATAAAGAGACATGGTTTCCTTAATTGTAGTGATACCTGTGGTTTTATTTTGCAGATAGAGACTTCTGCCTGGGAGTGGCAAGAAAGTAGAAATAGAACTCTCTCGTCTTGAATCTTTTAAATAAACTTTAGAATGATGTTTTTTTTTTATTTTATTGAGCTTTATTTCAAAATATAGTTCATATTACACTAAGCTCATCTCTTGTAATATAGTTGGAGGTGGACAAAACAAACAGTGATGAAAAAACTTCAAAAAAAACTTCAAACTCAATTGATAGTATATGAAAGAATGTATGCTTAACATCTCTTTATGTGAAAGAAAACTATGTTTTATCATTGGGTCTCCATAATGACAATTTCATTTTGTATGTAATTCTTTATATCCTTAACAATGTATTTGGGATATGTGTAGCAGTTTGTATGCTTTTAATATAGCTTCTAGGTTAACTGGAGTTAGGTGTTGTGTTTCTATTCTTTAAGATTCAAAACTGTACTAAAATACTGAGTTAATTTCAAAAGCAAATATTAGTCTGTGATAAAAATTACAGTGAAATAAAAAAGATCACAGATATCAACATTTTGAGGAAAGAAACATTTAAATAATAGAAGAATTCAGCATTTCGAAGGCCACATTTATTTCAAGCATTGTCAGGGTAAGCCAAATCACTGGGCTTTAGATAAAGAACAATAATTTATGAGTTAATAAGATATTTGAAACATTTTTAGATTATAAATAGAAAAATACATTTGTATATTTTTCTACATAAGAGTAAGTTAGAAAAGAAGGTGAAAAAATATCTTAATAGAATTCCCCTGTTAGATGAGGCCTAAACTAAACATATCTTGGGAGCAAAGCATTTAAAACTGAACAGAATCTTAGCTATGGTCTTACATAACTAACTAATTTTGTAGATGAAGAAAGAAGTCAAAATTTCTTGTATATGGTCATATTGGTATCAACTGTACAAGCTATGCTTCAAACTCAGATCCTTTTATTAAAAAAAAAAAAAAGATAAAAGTGTTTTATACTACATAGACATGCCCATCATTTGGGGATTAATTAAAAAAGAGAAGTTAAGATATATACTATTTATTTCTAGTGGAGTGACATTATGGAGAAAGCTGTATTTGAGGTCAGGAAACCTTGAGTTCAAATGTTACCTCTGACAAGAACTAGTGTTCTATTACCATGGTCAAGTTATTTAGAGAATCTCAGGAAACTCTCTAAAACATATATATTAATTTATAGTGAATTATATATTTCTATTTGTGAATGACATTCTCATACCAATTAAATCCTAAATCCTAGGCATATTGAATTATTTTTTTCAAAAGAGAAGGCAGAGGAAAAAGAAATAAACATTACTAAGTTTTCACTATATACCAAATATCATATTAAGTGATATTATCTCCTTTAAAAAGATAATTTAAAAGGATTCTATTTGCATGAATCAAATTTACAAATATAATTAATTTAAATATATTTATATAACAAGGATGAGAGTATTAATAATTAATAATATATAATAAATAATAAATCAAATATTATTTTGTACAAATGATGAAAAGATAACATAAAATTTCTAATTAGATAATAGAATAGGTTTAGATTCTCCATCAAATATTTCCTTCTAGTTTGGTCTTGGTCTTCATGTAATGAAGAATGAACAAAGTATAAGAAATTATTCCTATCTTTCTCTTGTTTTTTACTCTAGAGATTAATTGGATTAGCTATTTCCATATATAAAAAAGAAAGATTAAACATCCCTGGACACAACCTAGCCCATCCAAAAAGTTCCAAAACCTCCATCTTTACTATTCTTTCTTGCTGAGCCCTTGCTAGAATTTTGAATTTTTCCATGTTCTGAATTCTGCTTCATGATTTGTCCTTGACATGTTCTACTATATCTTCTGTTTTATTTTAACCTTAGCTACTAACTCTTTCATTTAAATCCAGTAAACATTTATTAAGCATTTGTTTTGTGTAAAGTACAATAACCTTGAAAAATATTTTTATTTGCTCAAATGGTCATCTGCTAAACTGTCAAGAGAACTGACCACATCTGGAGTCATTTAGCAATATAATGGTAACTGTACAATTCTGGAAGGATCCCATAAGCTACTATTAAATGACATAATTGGAAATTTATTAAGGATTATTTCTGTTGTTGGTTTTTTTTTTCAAAAAAAAACATGCAAAGATAGCTTTCAACATTCAACTCTGCAAAACCTTGGGTTCCAAATTTTTCTCTCTCTCTCCCTCTCTACTCTCTAGCCCAGCAAGCAATCCAAGATTGGATAATAATGTGCAATTCTTCTAAACATATTTCCACATTTGTAATGCTGTAAAAGAAAAATCAAATGTAAAGAAGAAAAAAAAACATGAGAAAAAAGCAAGCAAACAAATAACAGCAACCAAAAACAAAGGTGACAATCCTATATTTTCATCTACATTGAATCTCCATTTCTTTTTCTCTGGATACAAATGGTACATCTTATCACAAGATTATTGGAATTGCCCAAGAATTATTTCTGGAAATTATTATTTATTATCAATAGTGAGAATGTTTTGGTTTGTTAATTTCTTTTTTAGATGTTATGATAAGATTTCCCTGAAATGCTGATTATGTTTAAATGGTATGGACAGTTGGAAGTAAACTAATTATTTCAGTCTCAGTCATGGTTCCTACACATGGCTGTCAAATAAATAAATGAACAGAAAAATAGATAACTGTGTGAAATGAGGAGAAGGGATAATATTATCCCGAAGGAAAGGGAAGGGAACAGTAAATGTCACTTGCCTTTCTACTTACCTGCTACTACAAATGTAGCTAAAATTGGAAATAATGTTTGGGAATAAATTCATCCCCTGTTGTCTTTATAAGGGAGAAAAATTTTATTTGGGTGAGTGATGTCTATTCAACTAAACAAAATATTACAGGATTAAAATATAAACCAGCATCATTCAAGATGCTTTCATAACCTTTTTTGTAAATGAAGCGCCTCTATTTTTTAATACAGATATTATATGCTGGGGTTTTAAAAGATATGGAAATAGGACTTTTTTCTTCAAAGGAAAAACAATATCACATAACACCTTAAACCCCAAGGGAAATAAAACATCAAGTAATTTCTTCTGCAAAACCAAAGGATAGCTGTACTTTTTATCAATCCCTTTCATACCAAAATAAAAAGCACACAAAATACTCAAGATTCACCCTCCATTTCAGTTTTCTATCAGTTTGTCAATATGGTCTGAATTTTTGGCATCACTAGATTCACATCTAGAAAGGAGAATTGCTCTAGTCAAATAGCCACTAGATGGCAGGAATAAATCTATTAACTGATATTGGGCCAGATAGTATATTCAAGTAAACATTTTGAACAGTTGTTTCAGGAAGAGATTCTGAAAAACTTGTTCAAATATAATTTATTATACCAAATGATAATATTTTCCTTTATTTAAGAAAAAAATATAGGTCAAACATCATGTTCTTTCATTCTTTTTTGTGGTGTTATAAGGTATTTAATATTAAACTTTAACAATGATATCATGGGCTACCCATATACCATATTCATCATCATTTTTATTCTGAAAGTACAAAGTAATGTTTTTTTTACTGCCAACTCATAAAGTGATTTGAAATTGAGTGTCTGAATATCTGGTCAATTAATATTGAAATTGTTGGAGCAAAGTCTCTGACCAGGGAATTAACTGGAGTATGGGGTAGGACAGAAAGTAGTTCCTTACTCTCCTATTTCTCTTGACCACAGAAGCATCTTAAGAACTTTAAAATCTTGGATGATTTGGTTGTAGTTATTGAAGATAGATTTAATGTATCTTTGTTAAGTGTATTCTTGGAGAGTATAGATATAATTTGATTTTATTGTGATGTTATTAAAAAGAAGTTATGGGTTGAAAAAAGGATTTTACTAAAAGAAGAGCGAAGGGTAAATAAAAGGTTATTAAGTACTTCACATGAAGAGGTTAAAAAGATCTATTATATTTAAAGGAAAGGGAGGATAATGTACATTGTGTTTAGTTCAAATAAAGAATATTAGACATATCTACTTTAATATAGAAACATCTCATCCCATAGGGAAGTAGGAGGAGAAATGGGAAAGGAAAGGGAGAGGTTATATGAGGGAGAGCAGAACCAAAGTAGAAAGGCATAAAAAAGAAAGAATAAGTTGTAAAAGGAGAGGGCAGATTGAGAGAGAGGGTGGACAGAAGCAAAAGACTGATGAGGGTGGAAAGAAGAAAAGGAAAGAGAAAAGTATAATGTGGAGAAATTAAGATGGTGGGAAATACAGAATTAGTGATTTTAACTGTGAATATGAATGGGATGAACTCTCCCATAAAATGGAAGTAGATACCACACTGGATGAAAAGCCAGAATCCTATTTAAAATAATAACATATTTAAAGGAAAATGAAACATATGGAGTAAAGATTAAAAAGCTGGAGTAGAATCTATTATGCTTCAGCTAAAGTAAAAAAAAAAAAAGGCAGGAGCAGTGATATTGGTTGCAGATCAAGAAAATTCAAAAATAGATCTAATTAAAAGAGATAAGGAAGGAAACCATATCTTGCTAAAGGGGTATCATAGATAATGAATTAACATCAATAATAAACATATGTCCGCCAAGTGGTGGTATAATATCCAAATTCCTAGAGAAGAGAATTTCAAGAAGAAATAGACAACAAAACTATACTAATGGGGGAATCTCAAAATTGCTATTTCATAACTATATATATTTAAGCACAAAATAAACAAGAAAGAAGATAAGGAGGTAAATAGCATTTTTGAAAAGTTATGTATGATAGGACTTTGTAGAAAAACTGAAGGGCACAGAAAGGAATATACTTTTTTATCAGCAATAAATGGAACCTACACAAAAACTGACCATGTATTAGACCATAAAATATCAACATTAAATGCAGAAAGGCAGAAATAGAAAATGCATACTTTCAGATCGTGATGCAATTAAAACTGCATTTAATAAAGGGCCAGGGAAATATAGACCCCAAATTAATTGGAATTTCAATAGTCGAATCCTAAACAATAAGTGGGTGAACCAACAAAACAATTGATAATTTCACCCAATGGAATGACAATGATGAGACAATGTACCAAAACTTATGAGATTTAGCCAAAGCAGTTCTTAGGTAAAATGTTATATCTCTAGATGCTCACTTGAATGAAATAGAGAAAAAGAAGATCAGTAAATTGGGCATGCAATTAAAAAAAGCTAGGGAAAAAAATTAAAACCACCCAATTAAATATCAAATTAAAATATCTGGAAATAAAAAGGAAGGTTAATAAAATTGAAAAAAAACTATTAAACAAATAAACAAAATTAAAAGTTGCTCTTATTACAAAAAACACAAAATAGACAAACTTTTAATTAATTTAATTAGAAAAAGGAAAGACGAAAATCAAATTTATTTTTTTTTATTATATATATATATATATATATATATATATTTTATAATATTATCCCTTGTATTCATTTTTCCAATTTACCCCCCCTCCCTCTATTCCCTCCCCCCGACGACAGGCAATACCATACATTTTACATGTGTTACAATATAGTCTAGGTACAATACATGTGTGCGAATATCACTTTTTTGTTGCACAATAAACATTAGAATCCGAAGGTACATGCAACCTGGGCAGACAGATATTAGTGCTAACAATTTTCATTCCCCTCCCAGTGTTTCTTCTCTGGGTGCAGCTACCTCTGTCCATCATTGATCAACTGGAAGTGAGTTGGATCTTCTTTATGTTGAAGATTTCCACTTCCATCAGAATACATCCTCATACAGCATTGTTGTTGAAGTGTACAGTGATCTTCTGGTTCTGCTCATTTCACTCAGCATCAGTTGATTTAAGTCTCTCCAGGCCTCTCTATATTCCTCCTGCTGGTCATTTCTTACCGAGCAATAATATTCCATAACCTTCATATACCACAATTTACCCAACTATTCTCCAACTGATGGACATCCATTCATCCTCCAGTTTCTAGCTACAACAAAAAGAGCTGCCACAAACATTTTGGCACATATATGTCTCTTTCCGCTCTTTAGTATTTCTTTGGGATATAATCCCAGTAGTAGCGTTGCTGGGTCAAAGGGTATGCACAGTTTGATAACTTTTTGGGCATAATTCCAGATTGCTCTCCAGAATGGCTGGATTCTTTCACAACTCCACCAGCAATGTATTAGTGTCCCAATTTCCCCACATCCCCTCCAACATTTGTCATTATTTGTTCCTGTCATCTTAGCCAATCTGACAGGTGTGTAGTGGTATCTCAGAGTGGTCTTAATTTGCATTTCTCTGATCAGTAGTGATTTGGAACACTCTTTCATGTGAGTGGATATAGTTTCAATTTCTTCCTCTGAGAATTGTCTGTTCATATCCTTTGACCATTTATCAATTGGAGAATGGTTCGGTTTCTTATAAATTTGGGTCAGTTCTCTATATATTTTGGAAATGAGACCTTTGTAAGAACCTTTGTTTTTAAAAATATTTTCCCAATTTGTTACTTCCCTTCTAATCTTGTTTGCATTAGTATTATTTGTACAGAAACTTTTTAGTTTGATGTAATCAAAATCTTCTATTTTGTGATCAATAATGATCTCTAGTTCTCCTCTGGTCATAAATTCCTTCCTCCTCCACAAGTCTGAGAGGTAGATTATCCTCTGTTCCTCTAATCTATTTATTATCTCCCTCTTTATGCCTAAATCATGGACCCATTTTGATCTTATCTTGGTATATGGTGTTAAGTGTGGATCCATATCTAATTTTTGCCATACTAATTTCCAGTTTTCCCAACAGTTTTTTCCGAATAATGAATTTTTATCCCTAATGTTGGAATCTTTGGGTTTGTCAAAGATTAGATTGCTATAGATGTATCCTTTTTGGTCCTTTGTATCTAATCTGTTCCACTGATCTACCGGTCTATTTCGTAGCCAATACCAAATGGTTTTGGTGACTGCTGCTATATAATATAGCTTTAGATCAGGTACACTTAGACCACCTTCCTCTGAGTTTTTTTTCATTAGTTCCCTTGCAATTCTTGACCTTTTATTCTTCCATATGAATTTTGTTGTTATTTTTTCTAGGTCATTAAAATAGTTTCTTGGGAGTCTGATTGGTATAGCACTAAATAAATAGATTAGTTTGGGGAGTATTGTCATCTTTATTATATTCGCTCGGCCTATCCAAGAGCACTGAATGTCTTTCCAATTATTTAAATCTGATTTTATTTTTGTGGCAAGTGTTTTGTAATTTTTCTCATATAATTCCTGACTTTTCTTTGGTAGATGGATTCCCAAATATTTTATACTCTCAACATTTGTTTGGAATGGAATTTCTCTTTGTATCTCTTGCTGTTGCATTTTGTTAGTGATATATAAAAATGCCGAGGATTTATGTGGATTTATTTTGTATCCTGCCACTTTGCTGAAATTTTGAATTATTTCTAGTAGCTTTTTAGCAGAGTCTTTGGGGTTCTCTAAGTATACCATCATGTCATCTGCAAAAAGTGATAGTTTAATTTCCTCATTTCCTACTCTAATTCCTTGAATCTCTTTCTCGGCTCTTATTGCCGAGGCTAGCGTTTCTAGTACTATATTGAATAGTAATGGTGATAGTGGGCATCCTTGTTTCACTCCTGATCTTACTGGGAAAGGTTGCAGTTTATTTCTATTGCATATTATGCTTACTGACGGTCTTAAATATATACTCCTGATTATTCTAAGGAATAATCCATTTATTCCTATACTCTCAAGAGTTTTTAGTAGGAATGGATGTTGGATTTTGTCAAATGCTTTTTCTGCATCTATTGAGATGATCTTATGGTTCTTATTAATTTGATTATTAATATGGTCAATTATATTAATAGTTTTCCTAATATTAAACCAGCCCTGCATTCCTGGAATAAATCCTACTTGATCATAGTGTATTATCTTGGAGATGATTTTCTGAAGTCTTTTTGCTAATATCTTATTTAAGATTTTAGCATCAATATTCATTAAGGAGATTGGTCTATAATTTTCTTTCTCAGTTTTCGATCTACCAGGTTTAGGTATCAGTACCATGTCTGTGTCATAAAAGGAGTTTGGTAGGACTCCTTCATCCCCTATTTTTTCAAATAATTTATATAACATTGGGGCTAATTGTTCTTTAAATGTTTGGTAGAATTCACATGTGAATCCATCTGGCCCTGGGGATTTTTTCCTGGGGAGTTGATTAATAGCTTGTTCTATTTCTTTTTCTGAAATGGGACTATTTAAGCAATTTATCTCCTCCTCTGTTAATCTAGGGAGCCTATATTTTTGGAGAAAGTCATCCATTTCACTTAAGTTATCAAATTTATTGGCATAAAGTTGGGCAAAGTAACTCCTTATTATTTCTCTAATTTCCTCTTCATTGGTGGAAAGATCCCCCTTTTCATTTGTAAGACTATCAATTTGATTTTCCTCTTTCTTTTTTTTGATCAAATTTACCAAAGGTTTATCTATTTTATTGGCTTTTTCATAAAACCAACTCTTGGTTTTATTTATTAATTCAATAGTTTTTTTACTTTCAATTTTATTGATTTCTCCTTTTAATTTTTGTATTTCGAGTTTAATTTTTGGTTGGGGGTTTATAATTTGGTCTTTTTCTAGCCTTTTAAGTTGTAAGCCCAATTCGTTAATCTTCTCTTTCTCAATTTTCTTCAAATAAGCCTCTAAAGATATAAAATTTCCCCTTATTACTGCTTTAGCTGCATCCCAAAGATTTTGATATGATGTCTCATCATTATCATTATCTTGGGTGAAATTGTTAATTGTTTCTATAATTTGCTCTTTCACCCAGTCATTCTTTAAGATGAGATTATTCAATTTCCAATTACTTTTTGGTCTATTTACCCCTAACTTTTTACTGAATGTAGCTTTTATTGCATTGTGATCTGAGAAGAAGGCATTTATTATTTCTGCCTTCCTACATTTAATTTTGAGATCTTTATGTCCTAATATATGGTCAATTTTTGTATAGGATCCATGAACTGCTGAGAAGAAAGTATATTCCTTCCTATTGCCATTCAGTTTTCTCCAAAGGTCTATCATACCTAGTTTTTCTAATGTTCTATTTACTTTTTTAATTTCTTTCTTGTTTGTTTTGTGGTTTGATTTGTCTAAATCTGAGAGTGCAAGGTTGAGATCTCCCACTATTATAGTTTTACTGTCTATTTCTTCTTGCAGTTCTCTTAACTTTTCCTTTAGAAAGTTAGATGCTATACCACTTGGTGCATATATGTTTAGTATTGATATGGCTTCATTATTTATGCTACCTTTCAGCAGGATATAGTTTCCTTCCTTATCTTTTTTAACGAGATCTACTTCTGCTTTTGCTTGATCTGAGATAAGGATAGCTACCCCTGCTTTTTTGGCTTTACCTGAAGCATAATAAGCTCTGTTCCAACCTTTTACCTTTACTCTGTATGTATCTCCCTGCTTTAAGTGTGTTTCCTGTAGACAACATATTGTAGGGTTCTGCTTTTTGATCCAATCTGCTATCCGTCTCCGTTTGATGGGATCGTTCATCCCATTTACATTTACAGTTAAAATTACTAATTCTGTATTTCCTGCCATTGTATTATCCCCAGATTATACTTTTTTCCCTTGACCCCCCTGATCCCCCTCCCCGATATTTAATTTACAGACCCCCCTTGTGACGCGCAACCCTCCCTCTTTTTTTTTTTTTTTTTTAGGATCCCTCCCCCCTCCCTCCAAGTCCCTTCACTTATTCTCCTTTTTCTTTCCCCTTTTCCTCTCCCCCCTTTTAATGAGGTGAGAGAAAATTCTCTGAAAAACAAATATGTTAATTATTTACTCTTTGAGCCTCTTCTGATGAGAGTAAGATTCACACAATGATTCTCCCCCTCACTAAGTTCCCTCAGATATGGTGTATTTTCTATGTCTCTTCCTGGGATGTAGTTTCCCTCTTTTTATCACTCCTTCCCCTTTTTCTGAACCGACCTCCTTCCCTTTACCACACCCCCCTTTTTTTCTTTTATATCAGTAAAATCAAATTATCCTTGAGTATTTTTTATATACCCACAACAAAGTTACAGTTCTCAAGGGTTCTGTGTACCTTTTTCTGTTTCTCTTCAGTCTTGTGGATGTAGATCAAATTTTTTGTTTAAGTCTGGTTTTTTTCTTAGAAACATATAGAATTCCTCTGTTTCATTGAATGACCATCTTCTTCCATGGAAAAAGATGCTAAACTTAGCTGGGTAGTTCATTCTTGGTTGCAGTCCTTGATCTTTTGCCTTTCGGAATATCAGGTTCCAGGCCCTTCTATCTTTTAATGTGGAGGCAGCCAGATCTTGGGTGACCCTTATTGTGGCACCTTGGTATTTAAATTGTTTTTTTCTAGCTGCTTGCAGGATTTTCTCCTTTGTGTGGTAATTCTGCAGCTTAGCCACAATATTCCGTGGTGTTCTTTTTTTAGGGTCTATTTCAGAAGGAGTTCGATGAATTCTTTCCACATCTACTTTCCCTTCTGTTTCTATTATCTCTGGACAGTTCTCTTTGATAATTTCCTGTAAAATAGAATCTAGGCTCTTTTTTTGGTCATAGTTTTCTGGAAGTCCAATAATCCGCAGATTATCTCTCCTAGATCTATTTTCCAGTTCTATAGATTTTCCCAGTAAGTATTTGACGTTGTTCTCCAGCTTCTCATTTTTTTTGTTTTGTTTGACTGATTCTTGGGTTCTCTGTGAATCATTCATTTCTATTTGTTCCATCCTGACTTTTAAGGAGTTATTTTCTTCTTTCACAGTTTTTAGTTCTTTTTGTAAATGCCCAATTTCGTTTTTAAATGAATTATTTTGCTCTATTGAGTTTTTTTCCATTTCCCTAATTTTTTTTTTTTGAGAATTATTTTCTTTTTCCAATTCAGAAATTCTATTTTCTTGAGACTTTTTTATCTTTTCCAATTCAGATATCCTACTTTCCTGTGTTTTTTTAACCTTTTCTAATTCACTAATTTTGTTTCCCTGCATCTCCTGTGAATTCTTTATTTTTTCCAACTCCAATTTCAGGACATTGTTATTCTCTATCATAACTTCCCTTTCCTTGCCCCATTTTTCTTCGATCTCCCTCAATTTCTTAAGAGCTTCTTCTAGTAGAGAGTTATGTGATGGGGGGCAGGAATCGTTCCCCTTTAGGTTGTTATCTTCTGAATCTTTGCTGTCAACTTCCTCGGGGTTGGGTACCCGCTCTTTCTCTGTATAGAAGGAATCTATGGTTTTTCTAGCTTTTTTGCTCATACTTAAAAAAAATCTTTTGGGGTCTGTCTCTGGGGTAGGAAATTATTTACTTCTTTACCAGCTTCCTCCCAGACGGGATGGATGCAGCGGCTCCTGAGCCTGAGCTAAGAGAGAGCTCTGGGAGAGAGTTCCCCACCCTCTCCCTGGGAGTGCCTCAGAGGTGATTAGCACTGCTGTGCTTCGAGGGCGTAGAATAGTGAAGACTGCAGGAAGCCCAGGCTATGTGTCCGGGTGGGGAGTGGGTGTCTGCAGCAGGTGACGTAAGAAGCCCCTGCGCTCAAACTGGAAGTGTCTGCCAGAAACCGCGGTCCCTAGTTCAAAGGTTCCGCTTCTCTGGGACTTCCTGGAGCTGAGTTCCACTCCCTCCAGCTAAGTTAGGCAGTGTGTGTTGCCTTGGGCCGTATCCACCCACTTGTCAGTCTCTTAACTATTCTCAGGAGGTAGCTGAGGCCACACCCCCTGGTGCCTGAGTCACCCCCAGGGTCCGGGGAAAATCTAATCTGAGTTTTAAAATATTTTGGCTTTCTCTTCTGAACTGCTAAATAATTAGCAGAGAAGAGCTAACAGCCTGTGCCAGATTCCTTTACCTCAGTGGCTTCTCTGATCCCAGAGCCCCTCCCAGCGCAATGGGCGCAGTGTGCCCCTACCCCACCTTCTGTGCTGGTCTTTCTTATTCCTCCCCTGAGAACTGACCTTTCCTGTTGAAACTCCAGATTCTCTTCAGCTGGTAAGTCGTGCTTCCAGTCCTTGTGGTATCTATCAATCCTGAGCTAATTTTGAGACTTAATTTATCTAATTGGTTGTGAGGGAGTGAGGACGTTCACTGAGTCGTGTGTTTCCTCTCCGCCATCTTCGAAAATCGAAAATCAAATTTATAAATCAAATTTATAAATAAAAATAAAAAAAAATAGAAAAAATGTGGAAGGTCTCATTGGGGAAAAAAAAAAAAAAAAAAAAAAACAAAAAACACTGGCCAGGAGAGAGAATTTTAAAAGTATTGGTCTATTTGAAAGTAGGACATCATCTTTCAAGAGAATATCAAGGAAAATTTTTACTGATATTCTAGAAGCATAGAGTAAAAAAGAAATACATACATATATGTATGTATAATGATGAAATTAAGGAGTGAGAGTGGAATGTTCGGAGAAAGGGAAAGGGAGAAGTGGAATGGTACAAAGTATCTTCTATTAAAAAAAAAAAAAAAGATAAGAAAAATCTTTTACAGTGGAGGAGAAGAGCTGAAGAAAAGGTAGCGTGAGTGATCTTTACTTTCATCAGAATTGGTTCCAATAGGAAATAGCATACATACTCAATAAGGGTATAAAGTTTTATCTTACCCTGCAGGAAAATAGGAGGGTAATGGAATATGGAGGGTGGAAGGGTGATTAAAAAGAGGGCATTTTGGAGGAGGGAGTGGTCAGTAGCAAAACATTTTTGAAAACAGACAGGAAGAAAAGAAATAAAAAATAAATGGAGGAAATTACAATTAGCAAGTGTAATTAAAAAAAATAAAGTGTTTTTCTGTTGCAATATTATGGTTCTCTGGGAAATGATGAGCAGGATGCTCTTAGGAAAAAAACAAACAAACAAACAAACAAACACAACTTGTAAAGTCCTTCATGAACAAAGTGAAATATATTGTATAAAAAATAATAGCAATGTTCTCGGAAGAATTACTTTGTTATTCTCAATAGTACACTCATCCACAACAATTCTGAAGGATTAATATGAAAAATCCTTTCCATACATAGAGAAAGAACTGTTTGTGTCTGAATACAGATTGAAGCTCTATTGATATTTAATTTTTCTTGATGGTTTTATTTTCATTAAGATGGGAAAATGTGTTTTCTTTTACAATTTGACTTCTATGAAATTTTTTTTGTGGAAATGTTAAATGAGGGGACAAGAGAAAGAACCTAGAACTGAACAATCTTAAAAGTATATGTAAAATAATCATTTTGAATGTAACTTGGAAAATATTAAATAAATGAATAAATTGAAAACTGAAAAATATTGGGGCAGTAGATAGATAATGCAGTAGATAGAAGTCAAGAGGATCTGGATTTAGATTCAGCCTCAGATACTTTATACTTATTAGTTGTGTGACCCTAGTCAAGTCACTTAATCCCAATTGTTAAAAAAAAAAAAAAAAAAAAAAAAAAAAAAAAAGAAGTTTTAAACTTTAAAAATCTCCCTTGCATTTTTATTCTGATGCTTCATTATGATGTGGCTCTGATTCTATTTGTCAAATACTTGAATAAAGAAGTTTAAATTTTAGGAGGCCTTACTAACCTGGAAAGGCTTTAAGCATGAGCTCAGAGGTAGATAGTGTTATGGGCCAGAACTCTGAACCTGAAAAATGGATACTTACAAGGTACTAACTAAGTAGAATTGATGAGACAATGGTTATCTTGTTTAGCATGGTGCTTAATAGTTCTCCAAGTTTAGTATGATTGATTTAATCTTACAACAAATAATGGTTTCCTAATGATATAACGATTAGTTTATACTCAGTGTAGAGCATATAAGCTAGGATTCTCAGCCAGGTTCATTCAGAAAGAGCTAGAGAAGACAAGCATTCTAGAAGCTCTTGGAACCAAGGAGACAGTCAGGCTCCATGTGGCAGACTCTACTACCTGCATTTCTCCACTGAGACCAAGGCCGGTCTAAAAGGCTCTCCAGAAAGCTGTCCAGCCCCAGGAAGGAGTAATAAAGAAATTGGACTTTAACACCTGGCTGTTCTTGTGGTGATTACTGAATTACTACATTATAGAATGTAGGCTGCTCCCAGAGACCTCCAGAAAACCAAACTAAGAACATTACAAGATGGTATACTTATTACAAAATCACAAAATCAGAGAATATCAGATTTGGAAAGCAACTCAAAGTTCATATGGTTCAACAATTGTAGATGACCTGGAATTCATTCTACAATACATCTGATAGCCATTCATCCAACCTATACTTCACAACTACAAATTATAAGAAACCACAATTTACCAAAGCAATTTATTCCAGATTTGGACAATTTTAATTCCAAGAAAGCCAGTCTTTGTATTGAGTCTAAATTTGCTTCTTTTGTTACTCTGCTCATTGAAATTAATCCTATTGTCTAAGGCTAAGCAGAATAAATAACCTTTCAACCTCAAAAACAAACAAACAAACAAACAAGCAAAAAAACAACTTTTTATTAAAAAATAAATTACCTGTCGGGTATGGGCAGAGGTGGTGGGGAAGGGGGGAGAAATTTGGAATAAAAGGTTTTGCAAGGGTCAATGTTGGAAAAATTACCATTCATGTTCTTTATGAATAAAAATCCTTAAAAAATAAATGAAAATGGATTTAAGAAAGGCAGAGTTTAATGAAATCTTTAACCTCACTCCTCCAGAGTCTTCTAGTCCAATTTTCTAGCCATGGCTCCAGAACTGGTAGCAGCACTGTTTGCATTTTATGAACTGAGAATAAAATAGACAAAATTATGAAAGAAAGTTTCCAAAGAGAGATTGAAGTAGTAGAAGTCAGAATGGAAGTGTTGAATAAGTTTGGAAAAAATGAAACACAGGAAAATATGATCAGATAAGGAACTTTATTTTGTTATTATCTTCTTTATCTTCAAGGAAATGGAATATTTGTAGGTAATGATGAGTTTTAGGGAAAGACTATAGTTATGGCTGAGATCCTTCCTTATTTATTTATTTAAAGTTCTTTACCATTTAGTTCCAAACTATATGTCAAGATATAAGAATGTATACATTATGTTTTAGTCATCCATCTCTAACTTTCATGACTTTCCACAAATTGCTTCCTATTCTTGGAAAGTATTCTTATCTCACTTCTTATTCTCAGAATACTTGGCTGCCTTACAACTTCAAATTATATACGATCTCATATAGGGAAATTTGCAATATTACACTAGCTATTAATGCATTTCCCTTTCTAAAGCTTCCCTGTATTTTCTTCTCTGTGTACATGATAGAAACTTCAGATAAATGTAAATTTCTTGAGGAGGAGATACTCTTTAATTTTATCTTTGTATCTCTAGCCTTATTAATGATAGACACTTAAAATTGTGTAAATGATGAAATCAATGCCTGGAAGTAAGAATGATAATATCACTATTAAGAATATCATCTTAAATTATACTTCAAATTTTGAAAAATGCTATATATGCAGTATATCATTCCATTCCTCTTAAGGAATATTACATCTTAACAGTGAGATCACCTCTTTAATTTAGGTCAAAATATATTTCTTTGCTTTTTGTTGTAGAGACTTGGAAATTTATCAAATTTTGATCTTACCAAGGAGAGGGGCAAACATTTCCCTAAGAAAATTCTGTAATAAAATTGGTTCAAGTAAACTCATAGATGAGTCTCTGTGCTCTATGTATTGTTAGGTTGATTTTTCCTTCCTTTAACTTAGTCTTTTTTATTTATTTATTTATTTTTTAAATTTTAATAATTTTTATTTACCAGATATATGTATGGGTAATTTTACAACACTGACAATTGACAAACCCTTTTGTTCTAATTTTCCCCTCCTTCCCCCACCTCCCCAGATGGCAGGTTGACCAATACATGTTCAATATGTTCCTTTAACTTAGTCTTACAAAAGCCAGAAATGTTCCAAAAATCCTAGGAAATTAATACAAGGGAGATAATTATTATGATTTCTACTTCTTCATTAATGCCTCACAATACCTAGAATAAAGTGAACTCCTTTAAAGATAGTGTCTTCCTGTCTGAATAATACTTAAGACATATCCTATGGAATTCATTTATTATAGCATAAAATCCTGAATAATAATGAGAATGTAGCTAAGTATGCTTTGGGAAAGAGGTATAAACAACTTGTGGTAGACCTGTAAAATAATAGTAAAAAAGGAAAAGAGAAAAGATCAGGTAGCAACAATAAATCAAACCTATATTCATTCCCTAAGGCAGACATTTTTAGGTGTCTTGTGCTGAATGGTAGCTAATTAACTCAAACTATCTGTGGGAGAGGAGGGACTAGAAGGAAAGAATAGTTTATTTGAAATGTAATTTTGACCAAGCCCCATCCAAAAATCTGGCATCACAAAATTGTCTTCCCTAGAAGTAGTCTGTTAACCTTACCCATGAATATCCCTGAAATAATTTAAGTGAATTTTCTACTGAAGACTGAGGGTTGTCCTGGTAACACAAAATGACTTATCCTCTTCTTATCTTCAGATCCTATTCCTTTCCATTTCCCTACAGTTCATTATGTTTTTCAGATATTAGTGGATGATTGATTATATAGGACAGGGAGTCCAAATATGAAAAGAAATATTCTTTATCCACAATATTTTTGTGAAATATTCTCTTTCTTCACATCTACCTCTTGGTTTCCCTGGCTTTGTTCAAAATTCAGTTCAAATGTTACTTTCTGCAAGAGGGCTTTCCCAGTTCCTTTTGCTGCCATTATTTTTTTCTGACTAAAAATATCTGCCTTCAATTCTGTATTTATTTTTTAAGTGTTTATTTACTTATATGTTATGTCTTTAATAAAATATAAGCTACCTGCTTCAGGAATCAGGTCTTTGTTTTGGTTTTGCATTTTTTGTTACTTGTGAATAGCACGGTGTCTAGAATATCAAAATACTTAATAAATGGCTGTAAATTGACTGACCAAAATAATCACAGTAACAATTTTTTTGGGATCAAAAATTAGAACATAATAGGTGTCCATTTATTTAGGAATTACTAAACAAACTATAGATAGTGAATATAACTTGCATTGACAAGTATGTGTAATTCAGGGAAACATGGGAAAATTATTTCATTTAATAATATAAATGGAATCAAAATAATAATGTGTATAATGACAACAATAATTTAAATGCAAACAGTATAAAAATTCAGATTATTTTGAGATGAGCATGGTCAGTCCTCCCCTTAAAATCTTGTATTGCCTATAAGAATAGCTCAGTGATACCACTCCTATCTTTGATATACTCCACTGTGAACAGATTTTTAATCTGAATCACCTGATTTAGTAAGATTAAAGATTACTTTATTTTGTTAGTTATAATACCTTATCTTGTTAGTTATATACCACAATTTGTGATAGGTTGTAAAATAATTTTTATGCTGTTAATAATTATGACTGTTTCTAAATTTTCTCCCAGTGTCTATAACTCAATATTCTTTAGTGTGACTAAATTTTCTAAGCTAATATTTGAGAAAATACTAGCATGATAGTAATTATTTTTCTAATCATTATTGTGATATCAATCATATTGGAGTTTTGACCAACATTTACATATCACAAGCACATTTAGTAATTTCCAATGCAATTCAGTATAAATGATAAATACATTTCTAACTGTTGTCCTATATCATAAATTATCATACACTGGTAGCTGGCAAGCCAGGGCATAAGAGAAAAGAATGAATTTCCTTATCACCTCCAATTGGCAGACCAAGCTTAAGCATAAGTCAAACATGCAAAGTACAGAAAGTTGAGAGATTAGAGAGGAATGGAGGGAATACTCTTTCTTCTATGGTTGTAAATGAAGAATAGAAAACACTAATTTCTTTTACTATTGTATTGAAATATTTTTGCTCCTTTTTATCTCTTAAATTTAAAACAAAACATTTTCTATTTGTGTAATAGCAACATAGATTCCTCCTTGTTCAAAATCAACTTCCAAATTCCAATGGTTTCTGAGGAAATGCAAAAGAAGTATGGCTTACCTTCTTTCTCAAAGGTGCTTGCACTTTAGAAAGGTCATTCTGCAGATACAATAGTTAGTCTACTATACTAATGAAAGTTTTTTTAAGTACTAAATTTTCTCTGTTGTGAGTTGTTACTTCACAATTAGTTATGAGGGTAATAATAATAAGATTAACAATACTTAGAATATGCCACATAATTTTGAGATATTCCTTTAGCATTGTTAAATACATAGGGTAAGTTGTGTGTGCAAATCTAATGCAATAATGGGAAGATATATTGATATGCCCTGTGCAGTAACTGAAAATTAAAAATATTCCTAATCCTTCCTTCCCTACTATTGAAAGAAGACCTTTGAGATTATAAGCAATTAAGTTTTACTTTGATTTCTAATAGAATTCTAAAATACACAATTAAGGGAATGGTCAATAAACTTTAAGAAAAAAGAAATCTAATATCAAAGACTATGTTTCCATTAAAAATAATACATACCAGACTAATTTTAATTTATATTTGTCAGGGTTAATAACATGACAAATCAGAGCAATGTTGTGGATTTCATTTTTAAATTTCAGCTAAGAATTTTAAAGTGGTTTTTGAAAAAATGATTTTTTTCAGGAAAAGATGGAAACACATAGTCTAGAAAATAGTGTAAGTCAGTTTAATTGAAACTTAGTTCCTGAATCTAGCAATTATAATTATGCTTATAATTGAGATAAAGTCAGAAGGGATGTCATATATTTCTGACAAATTAAGGTTCAAGGAAAAAAAAAGACTTTCACTGGCTACAACATGAAGCTAAATATCTCAGATTAAATTATTAAATTTTCATTCTTTATTAAATGCTCTACACCTTTATTCTATGGAATTAAAAAATAATTACTCTGTTGAATAATAATAGTTAAAAATATTTCATTTGGATTAATCAATCAGCTTCACAAGTATAAGATATTGGAAGAATGGTTAGGAGATTTCTGAAATAAAATTTAGGGATCTTGGTGATTGGAAAGTCAGTATGGGTCAACAATATGATATGGTGACCAAAAGAGTTGATGTTATGTATTGCTATGGTAAGTATATTTCTACCAAAAGATTACCTCATTTCAGGGCTTACCATTAGTAGGCTGACAATATAACAATTATTTGTCAATGGTAATGAATGAAATAAAAAGAAAAACACCTTATGAGACTTTTTTTGGTATAGTACTTGGGCAGAGTGGCTAAAAAGGGAAAACTTATGACTAGCAAGCGGATTCAAATCTAAACATTAAAGATAAAATATTATTGTGATTACATATAATTAAACATTTTGCACACAAACATATACGAAGAATAAGTTAAATAAAAAATTAAAACAAATATATGGAAGATCAGATGGAGGACCATAATATTAAGAGGTATTTCAAGAGAAGGGAAGTTGGCTTCATTGATATCTGACTCATAAAAAGGCTTAGTCTATGTGTTATTACTATCATATCGTTTTAGTGGAATTTCCATTGTCCTTTAGGTTTTATTTTCTAATCTCATTATGAGTTGTGACGGTGAATGTAGACATAGAAATTGAACTTTTTTTACTTGAATTTAACCAAGAATTACATTATTTTTAATAATAGTAGCAGCAAAATTTTATTTCATTTTATGACCCATGAGTATCTCTTTACATTTGAACTTTAATTACTGTTCTGTCCTAAGTTAGTCCTGTTCCACTATATTTGATGTAATAGGAGGGATTTGTTGACACCTTCATTATTAAATTCATTGTTGACTTATAGGCTGAGAGTATAGAAGAAAGGGAATAATGATGTTTTGCTAACTAATATAGTTTGAATTGACTTCTCTGTTGCCTTTAAAGACATTGTTATTCTGATTCTTCTATATTTTTTATTTTTTTCTTTCTTCTTTCCTTCATTATCTTCTTGTCATTCTCTGAATTTAGTTCTCCCAACGTTCTGAATATTACTCTCTTCTCACTTTTCCCCTAGAAATTTTATCCAGACAAGATAAGAAATCCATAGTTTGAAGTGTAACTAAAATTATTGGAAATTGCATTATATACCAGATTTATGCCTAGAATAGTAGAATTACGAGAAATAGAGATGTGTAAAAAATCATGAGAGATTTTATGAACTATGAATTTAATATTTTGAGGAAAATATTCGAGCCATTTATTTTTATTCCTACATTTGTGACTTGAGATTTATTTCACAATGCCACAGCTACTTTCTCATCCTAAAATTTCACTCCACCTTTGTAGCACCTTTGATTTGCTGGTACCTCTCAGAACTTCCATCTTAAGGAACATGCAGAAGCCAGATATGATTTGTCTTTCATTATCATCAGGGTCTTGCTCCCGAATTCATTGATTTCCTCTATAATGACAAATAGAAATAGGTCATCTTTTCCTTCTTTTTCCTTCTGGACTTTCAACTTCCCTTTATGAATTGTCTTTCTCTTTTGAAATGTTAATTTCTTAAGGAGAGAAGCTTCTTTTTCCTTTTATTTATATCCCTAGGTTTAGCACAGTGTCTAGCACATAGTAATTACATAACAAATGCATGTTTAATTGATTTGACTTCACTCCATGGGAATCAGCAAAATGATAGGAAAGCCCCAAAAGCCTAATATTATGTTTGTGTTTGTGTGTATGTATACATAAAATACGGAGCTATAGAAGATATCCTAACACTAATTTTGACTATTTCTTTACTGTTGTATATAGTTGTCTTTACTTTTGTATATAGTTTCTTCAACTTAAATACATTTTAAGTGTTTATTCAATCCTATGACATGTGACAAGGGAACATTCTAAATATCAGTGGATCACTTCCTTCCTAAGACTAGCAGTCTAGTTAGAAAATATAACACATCCATATATATGGTAATTTTAATATAATAAAAAGTTATAAGAAAAATAAGGAAAAAAAGATATGCACAAAGTAATAGGAAGTCCAAATGAAGAAAGACCATTACCAAAAGGAGAATTAAGGAAGAGTTTCACAGTGAAAGTGATTTTTTAATTGGGTAGAAGCATAGCTGAATATTCACTGGAAAGAGATGAATAAACACTATTCCAAGCAAGTATAAGAAAACAAAGTGGGGAGGAGGCAAAAGAATAAAGATTAAAATGGTAACATGATGCATGTATGTATATTCATGAAAAATTAAATCAATCAGATTGGCTGAAGTAACATGCACAATGGATGAAAGTAGCATGATATACATCAGGAAGATATGTTGGTGAAAGTTTAGATGTAGCCTTGAATTCCTGAAGGGAAAAAAACGAATTTGATTATTACATATATATATATATATATATATATATATATATGTATATGTATATATACATATATATAGTATATGTATATATAATATACATATATATATATATATCATACTTTAGATATTAGATTTCTTATTCACTCTAGTGTAAAAGATAGGATATAAATTCTTGTCTTCCTATACTCCAAGTTCAGGAGTATCATACAATAGAATCTTTTACATCAAGTTTGAATGTAATCCATGCTCAAGTATTCCTTTTTCACCAAAGACCTAAAGTTATGGTAGAAGGAAAATAGCTGGTCTTTGTTGATAATAAATTCACCTTCTTTTCTGATACCCTGTCATTTACAAGGCAACCTTTTTTTGCATCAATAAAAAAGAAGATATTTTCCCAAAATGCTATATTACTTTTCACATTGATTTTATTATTTCAAAGAATATTCAAGTTAAATTATTGACATACTGAAACTATAGTTTTGCATGCAGTATATTTCAGACATTAGAAGCCCTTTAGGTGTCACTGAATCACCTGAACTCCCTCAGGGATAAGTGCTAGCTTATACAGTGTAAAGACTATTTTAGCATTTGGTCCTAAGCAAAAATACAACTGTTAAGTAAAGAGGATGAATTTCCTCATCTGACTAGTAAAATGTTATGCCCTTTAACTTTACAAAGGAAGGATATTTTGTGTTAGTAGTGTAAAAGGTCAATACACTTTCTTCTGGAACATTCTTTGTAAATTCAAGGGAATAAACAGTTTAAGTTTATATATAAACTCCTACTTATTAAGTGGGACTCCCAAGGTTTTTATTGTTGATCAGCAAATCATACAAGGAAGTTGATTCAGAAGAGGTAGTTCAACTTAATGGGGTCTTTTACAAAACTATCTACCATTTCAACATCTCTTAGCCATACCCATAGGCAAGTTTCTGGAGTGCCCACACAATTATTGAAGCAAAAGAAAAGAGGCAAACAAAAGAAAAGGGAGACAGAAATAAAAAGGATCCAAATAAGAAAAGAGTAGCAGGCTGAAAATCAGAACAAGAAAAAAAAATAAACAAAACATTTTTAAAGCACTTTCTCCACAGTAAATATAGTGTACTATAATTAATGGCTACAGTTCTCCTAGAATATCATCAAGAAATTTGGATATTATAGATCCAGAGATCACATTACAGAAGAATGAGAAAAGAAACATAATTATGAGAAGTATTATTTGTAAGTGTTTTAAAATTTAAAATATGCTTCATCACAACAATCCTATGAGATATATAGTAAAAATCTGTTTTATAAGAATCCACAACTTTAGTTGTTTGCTATTACTTTGAACATACATATAAATATTTTAAGATTATACACAAGTAGTACCTAGGATGAATTCACAAATGTGTTAATTCAATTTTTTAAAGTACAGAATTAATGTGTAAATAAAATGTATGTTCAATAGTAATAATGGTGGTGGTGGTAGTAGTAGGTGGTAGTAATAGTAATAGTAGTAGTAGTAGTAGTAGTAGTAGTAGGATTAGGAGTAGTAGTATTGATGGTAATAATAGCAACAACAGCTGCAGCAATAGCAGCAGACATTGCTAAAATTTAGACAGAGATTCATGGTTTGCAAAAAGTGTTCTATGTCATTTCTTTAATGCTCGTAATAATCATGTAAAGCAATTATAGATGAGGAAAGAAGAAATAGAATATGATAGAGGTGAAAACAGTTACAACCTCAATATAAAATAACTGTTCCAAGATGAATGAAATTTTCACCCCTATAACAAAGAAAAAAACATTATTACAAAATTTCAATCATTCTGTCTATTAAAAACTAATAATATCATCCATGGAGGCAGTTAGGTGATTTTCTGCATAGAGTACTGGACTTGGAGTCAAAAAGACCTGAGTTCAAATTCAGCTTGGACAAATCACTTAACGTCTACTTGCCTTAATCTATTGGAGGAGAAAATAGCAAAACATTCATATCTTTGAAAAGAAAACTCTTTTTGAGGTCACAAAGAGTTGGCCACTACTGAAAGACTAAATAGCAACCTAGTGTAAGAAGAGAGATGTGTGCTCTACACCCCTATTCCAATTAATGTAGTAGAGGTATGATGAAATTTTAATGCATTTTTCTCTAAATGCTGCTTTTTGATTATGCCAATGACAAAATATATGGTTGACTAACCAAATGGTCTGTCTACATGTCTGGAGAGGTGAGGCCAGAAGTGAGGTTCAAACCTTTGAAACTTCCAGGTTCAGAAGTGTAGACTTATACTTATGATAAGGATAAACAAGGGATAGGGAAGAAAAGAGTTAGCCTACTAAGAATCTTATAATTCTCCTCCCACTGACTGCATTGAACAGATTGGACAAGAGAAAGAATATATCTAGGCTGGAAGACATGCAAGTACACACATACACAGCATGTACATGAACACACAGCAAAAATTTATGCCAAACACAAATAGATGGTCATAAATGGGTACAGAAAGATACCCAACAAAGATAGTAAGTAGCTTCAAAGTAAAAGATTCCTTGAAAAAAATGACAGCTTTAAACTCAAAAATTGATTTCTAATAATTACATTGTAATCCATGCATTTTTCCTACATGCATTCATCTCTACCATTTTTTCTAAGATGATCTCATTCTTTTTCTGTATTCTCTATGCCTTATTTGATAAATGTGAAAAACATTTGTTTGGGGGATATTTCATTCTATGTCTAAGTACCAATTTAAAAAGCTAGTTGAAACTACTAGCAACTGCTTAAAGAAATGTATATAAGTGATGGTTCAGAAGCAATAGTCTTAGAAATACTAGAGTTTCCTCTCAATATTAAGTTACTCTTAGAATTCTAGGGGAAAAGTAGTAAGGGACTCTGAGGGAAAAAAAGTCCACCAATGTAAATGAATATTGAGGAATTAGTCACAAAATAAGGTACCAATATATCATAGTATCTCTCCTAAAATCTAGATCCACATTACGATCTGTCTATTTGGCATTTCAAATCGGGTGTCATGTAAGTTGATTCAAACTTAACAGCTATAACCTAGAAATTATTTATCACTCCTCTGTAATAATCCATTCCTTTTCCAAATTTTCTTATTCATTTTGAGGGCATAAACATTCAAATAAACCATGATTGCAACCTCCGTATCATATTTTACTCCACATTCTTATTTAACCCACATAAACTGAATAAAATTCTGTTTGTCCCCTTTCATATCTGTCTCCTTTCTTCTACTCATATTCATCATTCTGGTTTTTGATACAGTACCACACATACTTCCCTTTTAGTTACTAGTCTCCAGGTCTTTCTCCTCCTTTTTCAAGGAGTTCAGGACTCCAACTTACTGTTTTTCCTTCCAAATCCTGTTATTTTAATAGAGGACTGCTAACAATTGTTTCCCAAATTATTCTGCCCTGGGCTCTCTTCTTTATATATTTTCTCACTTTCAGTAGCCTAATCAATTTCTTTTTTTTTTTTTTTTTTTTTTTTTTTAAGTGAAAATGCTATGTTGTGAACCACATACAATTCCCACAGTTCTTTCTTTGGGTGTAGATGACTTCCTTCATCACTGAACAATTGGAAATGATTTGAATCATTTCTCATCATATAATCTTGTTATTGTCTGGTATAATGATCTCCTGGTTCTGCTCATTGCACTTCGGATCAGTTCATGTAAGTCTTCCTATGCCTGTTGGTCATTTCTTACAGAGTAATAATAGTCCATAACATTCATATACCATAATTTATTCAGCAAAATCTCCAATTGATGGACATCTATTCAGTTTCCAGTTTCTTGTCACTATAAAAAGAGCTGCCACAAATATTTTCGCACATACAGGTCCCTTTCCCTTCTTTAAGATATTTTAGGGATATAAGCCCAGTAGAAACACTGCTGGGTCAAAAGGTATGCATGTTTTGATAACTTTTTGAGCATAGTTCCAAATTGCTCTCCAGAATGGTTGAATCTGTTCACAGTTACACCAACAACGTATTAATGTCCAAGTTTTCTCACATCCCCTCCAACATTTGTCATTATCTTTTCCTGTTATCTTAGATGATCTGCCAGGTATGTAGTGGTAGCTCAGAGTTTTCTTAATTTGCATTTCTCTGATCAGTAGTGATCAGAGAACCTTTTTATATGACTTGAAATAGTTTCAATTTCTTCAACTGAAAATTGTCTGTTCATGTCCTTTTACCATTTATCAATTGGAGAATGGCTTGAATTCTTATAAATTTGAGTCAATTCTCTATATAATTTAGAAATGAGGCCTTTATCAGAAACTTTAAGTGTAAAATGTTTTACCAATTTATTGCTTCCCTTCTAATCTTGTATGCATTAGTTTGGTTTGTACAAAAACTTTTAAAATTAATTTTAAAATTAATTGTAATTAATTAATTTAATTAATTAATTTTAATTTAATTTAATTTAAAATTAATTTTAAAATTAACATGTTTTTTGTTATCAATAATGATCTGAAGTTCTTCTTTGGTCAATAATTCCTTCCTCCTCCACAAATCTGAGAGGTAAACTATCCTGTGTTCTTCTAATTTTTCATAATATCATTCTTTATGTCTAGATCAAGCCATTTCAACCTTATCTTAGCATACAGTGTTTGGTGTGGTCAATGCCTAGTTTCTGCCATTCTAGTTTCCAATTTTCCAGCAGTTTTTGTCAAATAGTGAGTTCTTATCCCAAAAGCTGGGATCTTGGAATTTGTCAGACATTAGCTTGCTATAGTCATTGACTGCTTTTTCCTCTACCTATTTCACTGATCAACTATTCTCTTTCTTAGCTAGTACAAAATGGTTTTGATGACCATTTTTATAATATAGTATTAAATCTGGTAGACTTAGACCACCTTCATTTGCATTTTTAATTAATTCCTTTGAAATGTTTTAACTTTTGTTCTTCAAGATGAATTTTGGGGTTATTTTTTCTAGGTCAATAAAATATTCTTGAGATTTTCATTGGTATAGCACTAAAAATAGATTAGTTTAGGGAGTATTGTCATCTTTATCATATTTGTCTGACCTATTGAAGAGCACTACTATAGCTTTTGGGGCATATATGTTCAGTATTGATATTGCTTCATTGTCTTTGGTACCTTTTAACAAGATATAGTTTTCTTCCATATCTCTTTTAATTAGATTTTGCTTTTGCTTGTTATGAGATCAGGGTGGTCCCCTGCTTTTTTTTTTTTTTTTTTCACCTGAAGCAGAATGGATTCTGCTCCAGCCTTTTACCTTTACATAGGGTTTTGGCTTTTAATCCAGTATGCTATCAATTTCCACTTTAAGGGAGAGTTCGCCCTATTCAAATTCACAGTTAAAACTACTAATGTTGTATATCCCACCAACTTATTTATTCAAAATTACAATTTTCTCTTTTCTTTTCCCTTTTCCCTCTTCGCCACTATTTAATTTATGAGAATCACTGGCCTCAAGCAGCCCTCCACCTTTAGCGGCCCTCTCCCTTTTTAATACTTTTCCCTACTATTTCTGTTTTCCCTTCTATTAGCCTACCTCTACCCTTTCTCCATTTCCCCTCCCATTTTTCTATAGGATGAGAGAAGTTTCTTTGTGAAACCAAATATGACTAATATTCTCTTTTTCAGCCAATCTGATAAGATTAACACAATGTTCTTCTCTTTCTCTTCTTTCCCTCAGTTATAATAAAGTTTTTTCCTCTTTGCGAGATGTATTTTCCTACATTTTACCTCTGCTTTCCCCTTTTTCTGGTATAATCCCTTTATACCTCTAATTTCTTTTTTTATAACAGTAAAATCAAATTATACATGCAGTATCTAAGTATATCCATCACTGAGATACAGTTCAGAAGAGTTCTTTTCTTATTACCTTTTATGTTTTTCTTGAGTTTTATTTTTGGAAGTCAAAATTTTTGTTGAGATCTGGTCTTTTCATCAGAAATAAATGAAATTCACTTTTTTCATTGTATGTCCATCTTCTTCTCTGAAAGAAAATGCTTAGTTTAGTGGGGTATTTATTCTTGACTGTGTTCCAAATTCCTTCACCTTATGGAATATCAGATTCCAGGTCTTTTGATACCTTTAAGGTGGAAACTGTTAGATCCTGGGTAATCTTTATTGTGGCTCCTCTGTATTTGAACTGATTTTTTAATGGCTGCTTGCAATAATTTTTCCTTCATCCAATAGTTCTGAAAACTATTATCATTAGCCATGATATTCCTTCGAGTTTTAATTTTGGCATCTTTTAGGAGGTGTTCAACGAATTCTGTTAATGACTATTTTTTACCTTTAGATTCTATGACATCAGGGTAGTTCTCTTTGATGATTTCCTAAAAAAAATTAATATATCTAGGCTCTTTTTTTCTTCATGGTTTTCAGGAAGTTCAATAATCTTTAATTTATCTATCCTAGATGTATTTCCAGGTCAGTTTTTTTTTTTTTTCTCAAATAGGTATTTTATATTTTCTTCTATTTTTTTCATTTTTTTTGTTTTGCTTGACTGATTTTTGATGTCTCATTGAGTCATTCATTTCCATTTTTTCAGTTCTCATTTTTAGTGAGTTATTTTCTTCATTTACATTTTAAGTTCTTTTTTGTATTTGTCCAATTGAATTTTTAAATGAGTTGTTTTGTTCTATGGATTTTTTTTTTCAATCTCGCAAATTTTGCTTTTAAAGAGTTATTTTGGCCTAATCCATTTCTAGGGGTTTCAAGGGTTCAAGTCAATGCAGATGATCCACAGACGTATTCATATATCCATAGTATTTCTCATTTGCTCTAATATTGTCATATTGCATATATTATATATGATGTCTCATAAATATCTCAGATCTGAATGTAGAAAACAGGACTCATTTCCTGATTTTTCTTCTTAATTTATATGTCTTTCAAGGAAAGCACTGTTATTTCATTTCCTCACATTTTTAACGTAAAAATTAGATCCAACACTTTACTTTCCCCATCTCTCCAATTTATTCAGTCGTCAAATATTGATCTTTTTACCTTTACAATATATCTAGTAACATACACCCCCCCCTATATTCACACAACCATCACTCTTTTTTTTTGGTCCTTATACCTTCTCATCTGGACTGTTTAAATAGAATTCTAATTGGACTCCTCTGCAACATGTTTCTCCCAACTCCACTGCATGCATTTACAGAAGTATTCTTAAACATTTTTACCACTCATGACCCCTTTTCACCCATGAAATTTTTGTACAACTCTGGGCATATAGGTATATAAACTAGGTATACATATCTAACATTTACTGATAATAAATTGTATTTTCATGACCCTCACATTCAATTGTGCAACCAACAGTTTAAGCAGCTATGTTCCAGCAGACCTGATAAAGTGATTTTTTTTTCTTATCTTGTCATTCTCTCCTTAATAAATTCTAGTAACTCCCCTTTACTTCTATAGTAAAATAAAAAAAAAAAAAAAAACTCCCATTTTGGTGTTTAATATTTTTCATAGTCTGAGTCCTGTTGACCTTTTTTTTTTCTTCTCTTATACTTTATAATTTTAATTGTAGATAGAGTATAAAGTCCATGTGTATGTCTGCGTGTTTATGTGTATATTGAATATACAGGTTGCATGTGTTTCTATGGATCAGTTTAGATGTTATTTGCTGGGAGGCATAAACAGATTTCTTTTAATATTTTTTCTTCTGCAAATAGTAAATAAACTGATTTATCCAAGTCTATAGGAAACAAATCAGAGAAGTGGGACATATAAGAATATTTAAGACAATTCAGAATGAATGAATTCTTCCACTGGGAATGAGATATATATCAGTTCAACCAAAAACAAGTCCCAAATATCACCCAAGGGTAAAACTTCCCCAAATCTCTAATTTTATAAGTGGAAGATATGGGTATGATATAGGAGCTACTTCTTCTATAGATCTAATTCCTAATCTTTCTCTACCTTTCCTTCATTTCTTTTCATTTCATTCTGAAGTTAGGAGAAAGATTACTCATTTCCTGAGCTCTTCTGCCCTTCATGTAATCATGAAACAATAAGTAATCAATCTCCCCAATGAGAAGAGTCTTACTCAAATGCACTTCAGCCCTTGGTTATAATAGAATTCATTTGCAATAATGTACCACAGTTTATTTGAAAATAACCTCATCAAGGGGCATTTATATTTCTTACAATATTTAGAAATTACATATAATGCAATAATGAAAGTCTTTTAACAGAAAGTCCTTTTCATAATCAATAAACCTTTTGTATACTTCAAAAACATAATTGTTTTATCAATATTACCATATTTTTGAATTCCATCTTTACTATATCTTTTTCATGTTGGCAACAATTCAACTATAATATCTTAGTTTCTGTCTATTTCCCAAATCATTGATTTTCCTTCAAAAGGTATTTCTGGGCAGTAGTGGATTTTTTAGTGTTCTGCAAAAGTACATGGCAGAGTCAGCCCAAGTTACCCAAGAGAATACTTATTAGTAAAATGGAGGGAAAATATTTTGTGTAGCAAAATTGAGAAAATAAATTTCTAGTAGAAAAGTAAAATTTAATGTACAGAAACAGTCTTGAGAGTTGCTGCATGAATAACATTAAAGTTGAGAGCTTTAGGATCAAGGCTTTGGTACATTTCTAAAGATGATTACCTATGTAGCCCATCTTTTTGAAGAGTCAGAAAGGGAAATAACCCCGAAAGAAGGGTAGCATTCAAGTGGAGAATTCTTGTACCTTGCTCTCTGCTGTATCTTTTAATGATTCAGAAACAAATCAGCTAACAAAGGAGTTCTCTCTATTGTGGATCTGAAGTATACCTGTTTTTCAGAAGAAATTTGTAGGCTACTATGAATACTTTCGTTTCCATATTTGTTTGTAGAATCCTATTAGACCTTTTAGTTTTCTGTGGAATGAAATGGTCTAAATTTTATTATAATGATCAGTGCATTTGTACCCCATGTGTATTTTTTGTCTTTTTTATTGGATTCATGCAAGCATGATAATAATCTCACTTTTAGTTAAATCAAAAATGTTAATAAACAATATTTTCTCCAAAGCCTGTCCCAAACTCTTGGGAAAAAGTTATCTTGGAAAATTGGGTGATAGTTCTAGAATTAAAAGTATTCTCAAGGAAGAGAATTATTAAGGAGACTAGCCAACTTTTTAATAGGGATACTTCTTATCTGGTTTCCATCATTTATTTTCCTACCTCTGAAGTAAATGGAACTTGAACTTACTCAAGAGAAATCTACAGCCTTCTTCCCCATTGCAGTAAAAATGTTTCTTATTTAGAAAAAAACTCAATATATCTGAAGAGGAACGAATGGGATTGATGACATTGTCACAATCATTTGGTATTTAACATCAAATTATATTTTAATATTCTGATTTTTTTATTTAATATTTATATAAAAGTTAGTTATAATCATTGTGTGATATCAACATGCCAAAAGACACATGATAAATGTAGCATTTTAGATACACATACTGTAAATATACTGTAAAATGCTGTGGTATTTTAGATTCTCTCTCTCTTTCTCTCTTTTCCTCTCTCTCTCTCTCTCTCTCTCTCTCTCTTTCCCTTTTCTTTGTCTCAGTCAGTCAAAAGTGGATTATATTTATGGAAAATAATATTTATTAGTAAATAAAATCATTTATCATAAATCACTTAAATGTGGTTAAAGCACAGAGTACAGACTTAATTTTTTTAACAGATTGAAAGATTTTTTTGAGGGAAATGATCAAGTAATGTATATTTTAATATCTCTATCAGATTTGACATATGACTTAAATTATCTCTGATTAAATCTAACTTTTAAATTTGACTTTTGTTTTTCCTCTTTGCATTTTTGAGCCAAAAAATCTTTCAAAGAAGTTGAATTCTTATAGCTGGTACCTAAAGAATATCCCTTAAATTTGCTGTTTCATTTAATCTATCATCTTTTAAAAACAAAAATAATAATAAACAAAATGACATTTGCTTTATATACTTACACGTGATACATATTATGTGATATTAAAATAAATTTGAATAAAATATGTTTTATGAAGCCAACATTGCTAAATGGAGAATTGCATTGGAAGAGGGAGTTTCTTTATTTAGAAGTTGTCCCATACCAATAAAATCACAAGACTACTTACTATTCTACTTCCTATGGATCATATATAGATATTTGAGAATTTTTTCAAGAGTTTAAAAATTCAATTTAAAGTTCAAAGTTTTAAAATTTATTATTAAAAAGCATATTGGTGGTAATAATCACACTAAAGAAACATTCGTTTTCTCTTATGTTGATTGATCCTGCATGTGTGATAACTTTGTTCTGAGTGTAAAGTAGAGTCTATGGAACTGCTAATCATTTACAAATTGTTCTCCATTCCCAGAGTGTCTGAATCAGTCCTTAATGGTAAATGAGGCAGAGAAGTAAGCATTAATTGCTTTTTGTTTACTAGGTGACTAACATCTGCAGGAAAGAAAGGAACCCTCCATTTCAAAGTCATATCTAGTATACGGCAGTATTATTAACAGTCATCTGATTAACCCTGACTTTTCCTGAAATGCCCCCTGACAAACCATTATATTTGAGTTTCTTTTTTTTTTTTTTTAATCTTCAAGCTGTATTGATCAATACTAAATGGTGCATTAAGATTATAAATGGTGTATGATGTAATTCAGTTATAATTCCAGTTTTGTATAAGTTTATCATTAAAACACATGAAATTTACAGCTTCAAATATCATATCTTATCTAACTCTATAAATTCCAGGTGAATTTTTTCTTTGGTCTGGAGAGAGACAGGTACATTTTTCACTAATCATATACTTTTCTAACCATACAATAATACTTATGGTAATATAATATTATATAGTAAAATATTTTCCTTCTTTTCACTTTTGTTTTGAGATTTGATTTATGAGTAATTATTTCTTCAACTCAGTTATTTTGACAATTTCTACACTGACTATGATTGAGTCACTCCCAACGAAGCTCTGAAAATGACCTTCTGATATAATTCAATTCAATTCTGAAAACATTGGGTAATTTCTGATGTCTACAGTCTTACTGGTTTGTAGAAGAAAAAAAACAAAAATCAGATAAAGTGTGTTCCCTAAGTTAATGAAGCTTTTCAGTCCAAGAGAAAGTTAGGACATTTGACAAATAACATCATTGTCGTCATCATCATAATCATCATCATCATCATCATCATCATCATCATCATTATCAGTAGCTAACACTTACATCAAGGGTTCTCAAACTATGGCCCACAGGCCAGATGTGGCCCACTGAGGACATTTATGTGGCCCGCTGGATTATGGCAAATGGGCTGAGGGGTGGAGACAGAATTTGAGTTTTTTTTTTTTTACTATAGTCCAGCCCTCGTACAGTCTGAGGGACACTGAACTGGCCCCCTATTTAAAAAAAAAAAATTGAGGACCACTGATTACATAGTACATACTATATGCTTGTAATATACTAAGCATATTACAAATATTATTTCATTTGATTCACAGAATAACCAAGAAAGGTAAGTATTTTTCTTATCCTTATTTTACAGTTGAGGAAACTGAGGAAAATAAGCTAAATGACTTGACTAGCTAATATAGTATAGTATATTATAATATAGTATAGTAACTGTGATGGGATTTGACCCCAGGTTTTTCTGATTCTCTGCTATATTTTATCTACTATATCAGTTCTCTGCTTTAACTTTTCTGGAACTTCATTTTTAGTTTTGTTTTTAATAGTAAAATACACAAGTGGAATTAGATGACCTCTAATATGTTTTCCATGTGAATTTTATAATATGTGATCCAAAGGCAAAAAAAAAAAAAAAAAAAACAAAAAACTTTCTACCTCAATTAGCTTACATAAATATTCTTCTAATGTTAATGAATTAAAATAATTATTTAATATTCCTTCCTTAACACACACCACAAGTAAGTAAATTATTATTTTATGTAAAAATAAAATGGTATCAATAAATCAGGACTGTCAGTCAAAAACAACAAGTGGCATTTAGTTAACGCCTCAAAATATTGATTTGTAGACCATCAATGGTTAGTTCAGTGATGATAAAAAATTCTGAAAAGAAAAAGATATGTGATCATTTATGGCTTTCATTTTAAAAGTATAAATGAAGAGAGACTGTTAAGGATAAAATATTAGAGAAAAGACAGTACTGTTTGCTTTTATAGTCAATCTGCATACTTTTAAGGCACTATTTGTTTCATGGTGAATAAAACTAAAACAGTTTTGGTACAGACCATAAAAGATGGGAATATATAGATAAGCAATATAAAAAAGGCTTCTTTGAATGGTTCCGTCAGAGGAAATTAGGCTAAAATAGTTTTAAAGAAACAATGAGGGAAAATGTCCTTTAAAATTCTATGTTCACTTGCATTTATTTCACGAGAGATAAAAAAAAAAAAAAAGTCATGGCAGTCAGAAAATAGAAATAGCAAAAAAAATGCCACTACAGATTAAATGAAAAGGAGTATTTCCATTTTAAGAAATAAAGTTTACATGATTTTTTGATATCACAACATATTCAAGGGAACTAGTAAAACTCTTATAAAATCAACCATTAATCCTTAAGCATTTAGGAATACAACACATGTCAACACTGCTATATAGCACTGTCTTGATATATAAAAAACAACAGAAATCATCATTTTTCCTAAATAATTTAAATTTAATCTTTCCAGAGGAAGAATTATGTTTAAACATAATGTTTTTGTTAATCATTCTTCATGAAAAAAACTGTTGGGAAAACTGGAAATTAGTATGGCAGAAATTAGATATGGACCCACACTTCACACCATATACCAAGATAAGATCAAAATGGGTCCATGATTTAGGCAAAAAGAATGAGATCATAAATAGGTTAGAGGAACAGAGGATAGTCTACCACTCAGACCTGTGGAGGAGGAAGGAATTTATGACCAAAGGAGAACTAGAGATCATTATTGATCACAAAATAGAAGATTTTGGTTACATCAAATTAAAAAGCTTTTGTACAAACAAAACTAATGCAAACAAGATTAGAAGGGAAGTAACAAATTGGGAAAATATTTTTACAGTTAAAGATTCTGATAAAGGCCTCATTTCCAAAATCTATAGAAAACTGACTTTAATTTATAAGAAATCAAACCATTCTCCAAGTGATAAATGGTCAGAGGATATGAGCAAACAATTTTCAGATGATGAAATTGAAACTATATCCACTCATATGAAATAGTGTTCTAAATTTCTACTGATCAGAGAAATGCAAATTAAGACAACTCTGGGATACCACTACACACCTGTCTGATTGGCTAAGATGACAGGAACAAATAATGATGAATGTTGGAGGGGATGTGGGAAAACTGGGACACTAATACATTGTTGGTGGAGTTGTGAAAGAATCCAACCATTCTGGAGAGCAATCTGGAACTATGCCCAAAAATTTATCAAACTGTGCATACCCTTTGATCCAGCAGTGCTACTATTGGGCTTATATCCCAAAGGAATACTAAAGATGGGAAAGGGACCTGTACGTGCCAAAATGTTTGTGGCAGCTCTTTTTTTTTTAATTTTTTTTATTCATTTTTCCAAATTATCCCCTCCCTCCCTCCACTCCCTCCCCCCGATGGCAGGTAATCCCATACATTTTACATGTGTTACAATATAACCTAGATACAATATATGTGTGTAAATACCATTTTCTTGTTGCACATTAATTATTAGCTTCCGAAGGTATAAGTAACCTGGGTAGATAGACAGTAGTGCTAACAATTTACATTTGCTTCCCAGTGTTCCATCTCTGGGTGTAGTTATTGCTGTCCATCATTAATCAACTGGAAGTGAGTTGGATCTTCTTTATGTTGAAGATTTCCACTTCCATCAGAATACATCCTCATACAGTATTGTTGTTGAAGTGTATAGTGATCTGGTTCTTCTCATTTCACTCAGCAACAGTTGATTTAAGTCTCTCCAAGCCTCTCTGTATTCCTCCTGCTTGTCATTTCTTACAGAGCAATAATATTCCATAACCTTCATATACCACAATTTACCCAACCATTCTCTAATTGATGGACATCCATTCAACTTCTAGTTTCTAGCTACAACAAAAAGTGTGGCAGCTCTTTTTGTACTGGCTAGAAATTGGAAGATGAATGGATGTCCATCAATTGGAGAGTGGTTGGGTAAATTATGGTATATGAATGTTATGGAATATTATTGCTCTGTAAGAAATGACCAGCAGGATGAATATAGAGAGGTTGAAGAGACTTAACATGAACTGATGCTGAGTGAAATGAGCAGAACCAGAAGATCACTATACACTTCAACAACAATACTGTATGAGGATATATTCTGATGGAAGTGGATATCTTCAACATAAAGAAGATCCAACTCACATCCAGTTGATCAATGATGGACAGAAACAGCTACACCCAGAGAAGGAACACTGGGAATTGAATGTAAACTGTTAATACTACTATCTTTCTACCCAGGTTACTTATACCTTAGGAATCCAATTCTTAACATGCAACAAGAAAATTGCATTTACACACATATATTGTATCTAGGTTATACTGTAACACGTTTAATATGTATAGGATTGCCTGTCATCGAGAGGAGGGAGTAGAGGGATGGAGGGGAAAATTTGGAAAAATCAATACAAGGGATAATGCTATAAAAATTACTCATGCATATGTACTGTCAAAAATTTTATTATTATAAAATTAATAAAAAAATCATTCTTCAAAAGACAAATCTTTCCTCCTCAAATCTTTAACTATAATTTCTGAACACAAATGAATTTACTCCGTATTTATTGAGAAACTAGAGGTCATCTTACATGACCTCTTTCACCTTCCTTTTATCAAAAGTTTATTCTCTTAATAACCTCACTCATTATATTCCCCTTTCCTCCAATTACAGAGAAAGAAATGAATCTTTTTCTTGCCATAGCTAACTGCTTCACCACAAACTCTCAATCCCATCACCTCTCTCCATAATTTTTTCACCAATCTTTCTTCTCAAGTCTTTTCTTCTTCTTAAATACATCTAAAACAAAAAAAGCAAAATTTATGTTATTTTGACTTAGTCACTGCCTCAAAATATTATCATATCTCTCTAAAACTACTGTTCATGTGAGGACATGAAAAGAGAAAGGATCTCAAATTTCTACAGCATAACAATTGTAAGTTGCTATATTCACATCTTTTTATTTGTTTGTTTGTTTGTTTATAATGAAACCCAGTGATTTTTTTCTAAATTTGCCTTTTTTTCCTCTCCTAGTCCATTCTGTGACAATTGACCCTGTAAACTACACTCCATCTTTTAGTATTTTCTTTTGACTTCAGTGAGTTAGCATCCTCAAGGTTCTTATCTTTCCTTTCTAAATACATATATTCTTTATAATCATCTTCTTTCCATTAAAAACTGACTTTCAAAAATTACCTATATGATGATTATGTCTTCTATATAGAGGGAATTGTATTGATCAAAGAAATCTAAAATCAATTGATTCTGCCCCAATCTACTTAAAGAAATTATAAGATATAAGTAAAGTGACAAGATTGTAAGATGTTAAGGTCTTCAAAGAAGTATAAAAAAAAGTGTGTTAAACATCTGTGTGGATAATAAAATATGAAGTTCTTCAATCAAATTTGAAGAGATTATAGTTTGCCTAATCATTCACTGACATGAAGATTAGCCACACTTTTGGGGGTTAAAATACAGTATATTCCCTAAAATTATCCTTATAAGGTTAAACTTTGAAAAACAATAAGAAAGATATATATGGAAGAAGAAGCCAGGTCTTGAGAGAGAATTATTCCTTACCTCTTGGACTAGGATCAGAGGTTTATCTCCTCTTGTAACAATTGATCATAGTTTCTTTCAATGATGCTTCTTGCTTTCCCTGAAACATTGCATCCAAAAAAGTGAACTAGTCCAAAAGTAAATAAGTCCAAGGACTCCATGGAAGTGATAAGCTTCTCAGTGTAGCTGTTATTAGAGTTGAAGAGATGGTGCAAATCTGTGTTAGGACATGAAAAGAGAGAGGATCTCAAAGTCATACAGCATAACAATTGTGAGTTGCCATATCCACATTTCTTGCTTAAATACATGCCTCTTTACTAGTAAGCTTGATGTTTATGCCCATTCATGCAACTGTCAACCTCTATGTTTCTAAGAAAATATTTTCCAAGTGAGTGGATGCCCACCAGTTGGAGAATGGCTGAATAAGTCATGCTATATGAATATTATGGAATATTATTATTCTATAAGAAACTATCAGCAAAATGATTTCAGAAAGGCCTGAAGAGACGTACATGAACTAATGCTAAGTGAAATGAGCAGAACCAGTAGATCATTGTACATGACAACCATTGTTTTCTCAGTAACTGATTTTCATTATTATAATGTCATTTTTTCTCTTTCTTCTCTTTCAAATCGTATTCATTTTTTTTCTCTCCTTATTTCAACAATTTATATTCATTTGCTTCTACCACTCTAATGTCACTGCAAACATATTTAGGGTAATAGGATAATAGATGTAGAATCAGAAGGAGGCTTAAGTTTAAAGAAGATAATATTGCCTATATAACACTACGCTCACTAAGTTAGAAAAATGAGTGATGGTGCACAGGATAGAGTGCTAGGGTTGTAATTAGAAAGATTCATCTTCCTGAGTTCAAATTTAACCTCAGACATTTACAAGTTTTTGTCCTTGGTCAAGTCACATAACCTTGTTTGACTCAGTTTCCTCACCTATAAAGTGAGTTAGAGAAGAGAATGATACATTACATTAGTATCTTTGCTAAGAAAAAATCAAATGAGATTATGTGGAGTCAGATACAACTCAACAACAACAAAAAATGCCTAGGATGTTCTATCTTTTCTATTTGTCAAAACTGTAACTTTTTCAAGGTCCAAATCAAAGGTCAGCTATGAATCTTTTCTTTTTTAGACCACATATGCTGTTTTATTGGTACTCACTGTAATGAAAAGATTCAATTCCATAAGAAAATTAATTGTTTATGTGCCATAGATATTCAACAAATTGTAAGCTATATAAAAATAGGAGCAAAGATGTTATTTTAGGTAGCTTTTTCTTTCACACAGAATTCTGCATAGAATAGGCATTTATATAAAATGCATTTGTTGAACTGAACTGAATTTACGAGTACTTGCTTACAATAGACTAGATACTGTATAAAGCAATTTCACTGTTTACAAATGTAAACTGTCGTTTAAAAGCAATGGACAGGGGCTTAATATGGCAAAAATGTTTTTTTTAAAGTATAATCATCATTTGGATATCCAAATCAAAACTATTGAAGAATTTATATTTTTTGCTTTACTCATGAATTTGCATGTATTGTTTCTTCATAGCAGCATTTTTAAAACAAAACAAAAATCATATATATAGATATATACATATATATATATGTATATATCTATATATATGTATATATATATGTGTGTGTGTGTGTATATGTTTGTGTTTCTGTCTGTATGCATTCTTTTTCTTTTTTAAATGGAAATTTTATTTTTATGAAGATTAAAAAATCTTTCAAGATAATGTTTATATTTAAAAGGATCACACTGACTCAAGAAACAAAAATATAGATAATAGAATCAAATAAGAAATCATACTCAGCAAAAGTTATTTCCATTGATTGGGAAGAGTCTGTATGAATGAGATATATTTGCACATAGCTTTTATAATTGAGTATAATCTGAGCCATTATGGATAGACTTATTTCTTACAAAGTATATCTTTTTTATTAAGTTTTATTCAAAATTTTAACAACATTGTTTTACCTCTTCAAAAAAAATACTATTGAGGATAAAAAAATAAATAAGTTATAAAGGGAAAATAAGATTTTTTTCCCTTTATAACTTATTTATTTTTTTATCCTCAATAGTATATTATTTTTTCCAAATACATATGTTTTCAGCATTTATCTTTGTACAACTTTGTATTTCAAATTCTTCCCTTCCTTTATACAGCAAGCAATCTGATATAGATTAAATTTATACAACCTTTTTAGATATACTCATTATGTTGTGCAAGAAAATTAGATGAAAGGCGAAAATATGAGAAAAAACACCAAACAAATAAAAAGTAGTAAAGACACTATTCTTCAATCCAAAGTCAGGATCCATAGTTCTATCTCTGGATATCATATCTAGATATCATATTCCATCCCAAGTCTATTGCTATTGTCTTGTATCATTTTGTTGCTGAAAAGAGTTATCTATCTTACTGTGATCATCAAAAATTGTTAACATTATTGTGTACCATCTTCTCCTGGTGGTAGCTGGGTATTGTGTACAATCTTCCAAGATGACAAATAGTAGACAGGTCTTTGACCTCTTCCTGGGTTCCCTGGTTTCCCTGAATTCCTTGAATCCCCTGAATTGGTTTTGGAATGACAGAAAGCACAAATATTTGCAGAATAACAAATTTCTAGCAGAAGATATTTTAGAAGAACTTCAAGAAAGGTCTGTCTCAATCAGTGGAAGTGGTGGGGAAGACAGTCCAGCACAAACATGGTGCAGGGAACCAGAGTCAAGTGATCCCCATGTATTGAGAGTCCATTGGAAGGCTTTTAACCAAAATAAAATGGTCTTGGCTACATTGCTCTAGTTCAGAAGCTAGTGGATAAGTAGACTTGCTATGAAACCTCCAACACAACTATAGAAAGCAAACAATGACCCCCTCAACCCCAGTGTGATGCAGAACTTGGCCACAGGAAGGAAATCAGAAACACTGATTGATTTACAGGGCAGCATGAAACTGCTGTTTCCTATAGAAGAAGCTTCGTACAATCTTTCCTTAGACCTAAGACCAGACCTTAACCTTTAAAAATGAACCAAAAAGCAAAAAGAGCTCTGACTATAGATTTTTTTTTTTTTTTTATGAAGATAGGAAAGAGTAGACTCTGAGGACACTAAAGGCAAAACATGTGCAGATGAAGTCTCAAAAAGTGATATGAGTTGGTCTGCATTTCCAAAAGGCTCTTTTGGAAAAATTCAAAGATACTTAGAAGAAAAATGGGGAAATGAAATAAGAAATTTGAAGGAAGTTTGAAAAAGAAAACACAGGAAATATATGAAAAAAAACTCCCTTAAAATGGATTTGGAGAAATAAAAAATGAAAGCTCGAAAAACAGAAGTAGTGAAATGGAAAAAAAAAGCCAATTTAAATCATTTAAAACTTCAATTTACCAAATGAAAAAATAGATATAAAAGGTAGCTGAAGAAAATGATTCACTAAAAATTAGAATTGAACAAATAGAAGGGAAAGACTCAATGAGATATCAAGAGTCAGTCAAACAAAAACAAAAAAAAAAATAAAAATAGAAGAAAATATAAAATACCTCATTAGAAAAAAAAAAAACTGATCAGGAAAATGGATTCAGTAGAAACAATCTAAGTATAATTGGACTAACTAAAACCATAAAGAAAAAAGAACCTATAAAACATTTTTCAAGAAGTCATCAAAGACAACTGCTCTGATTTCTTAGAATCAAAGGTTAAAATAGCCATTGAATGAATCCACCAATCACCTCCTGAAAGAAATCCTAAAATGAAAACTCCAGTGAATATCATAACTAAATTTCAGAAGTATCAGATCAAGAAGAAAATACTGAAAGCACTCAGAAAGAAATAATTCAAATATAATGGAGCCACAAGCAGGATTGTGCAGGACATAGTAGTTTCCACCTTAAAGTATCATAGTGCCTGCAATATGATATTCTGAAGGGCAAAGGAGCTTGGACAGTAGCCAAAAGTCAACTATCCAGAAAAATTAAGCATACCTTTTAGGGGATAACATGAGTATTAAATGAAACAGGTGAATTTCAATTATTTCTGATGAAAAGACAAGAGCTGAACAGAAAATTTGAACTTCAAATACAAAAGTCAAGAGAATCACAAAAAGTTAGAATCAAAGAACAAAGTAACTTTCTTTTTAAAAGTTAAAAAAAAGCTTATTGCGTATATTGGAAAATATGTTTAAATCTTGAGATCTGCATATCTGTTATGGGTGTACTTAGAAGTTGCAGTTATAACTTAATTTTATTGTGGTGATATAAAAAAAGAAACTAAAATAGAAAAAGATATTCTATTAGAGGAAGAGAAAATGAAGTAAAAATGGGATCTCATGAAGAGGCAAAAAAGACTTATTACACCGGAAGGAAAGAGGGGGAGAGGGATGAGCATTATGTGAATCTTACTCTCATCAGATTTGACTCAAAGAGAAAATATAAGATATATTCAGTTTCATAGAGAAACTTGTTTTACCTTATAAGGAAGTAGGAAGTGAAGTGAGGAAGGGAAAGCAGGCCAATAGAAGGGAGAATAGAAGTTTAGGGAAAGGTATAAGAAATGGGAAAGGCCTGTAAAAGGGGAGGACTATTTGAAGGAGGTAGTAGTCAGAAGAAAAATACTGGGGACTAGTGGAAGGCAAGAGTAAAGAGAAAACTATAACGGGGGAAAACAAATTGATGGGAAATACAGTTAGTAATTTTAATTGTGAATGTGAATGGGATGAATTCTCCCAGAAAACAGAAGTGGATAGCAGACTGCATTAAAAGCCAAAAAGCTACAATAGGTTGTTTCCAAAAAACACATTTAAATCAGAATGATATATTCAGAAAATGTGAAAGACTGGAACAGAATCAATTATATTTCAGCTGAGGTTAAAAAAAAAAAAAGGGAGGGAGGTAGAAACCCTGATCTCAGATCAAGGAAAAGCAAAAAAAAAAAAAAAAAAAAAAAAAAAATCTAATTAAAAAAAAATAGTAAAAGAAACTACATCTTGCTAAAGGGTACTATAGATAATGAAGTAATATAAATATTAAACATATATGCACCAAGTGATATAACATCCAAATTCCTAGAGGAGAAGTTAAGAGAGTTTACAAAAAGAAATAGATAGTAAAAGTGTACTAGTAGGGGAATCTCAAGCTTGCTCTATCAGAACTAGATAAATTGAATTACAAAAGAAATAAGAAAGAAGTTAAGGAGGTAAATAGAACTTTAGAAAATTTAGGTATCACAAACTTTTGGAGAAAATTGAATGAAGATTGAAAAAAAACATATTTTTTTCTTGGTGCTACATGGAACATACACAAAAGTTGACCAAGTATTAGGGCATAAAAAACCTCAAAATCAAATTCAGAAAGGCAGACACAGTAAATGCATCTTTGTTTTTCAGATCATGATTTAATAAAAAAAATTACTTGTAATAAAGGGCCAGGGAAAAATAGACCTAAACTTAAGTGGAAACTAAATAATCTTATCCTAAGGAATGAGTGGGTGAAACAACAAATCACAAACATAATTGATAATTTCAGTCAAGAGAATGACACTAATGTAACAACATGCCAAAATGTACGTGATGCAGCCAAAGCATAGGGGAAATTTTATATCTCTAGATGCTTACTTGCATAAAATGCAGAAAGAGAAAACCAATGAATAGAACATGTAAGTAAAAAGCTAGAAAAAGAACAAATTTGAAAAAACTTAAATTAAATACCAAATTTGGGATTCTGAAAATAAAATTGGAGATTAATAAAATTGACAGTAAGAAAATTATGCAAACTATTTGGAAAAATGGGGAAAGAAGGAATCTTAACAAATTCCTTTTATGAAACAAATATGGTGCTGATACCTAAAATAGGTAAAATCAAAACAGAGAGAGAAAATTATAGACCAATTTCCCTAATGAATATAGATGCAAAAATCTTAAATGAAACATTAGTAAAGAGATTACAGTAAATTAACACCAGCATAATACATCATTACCAAGCAGAATTTATACTAGGAATGCAGGGTTAGTTCAATATTAGGAAAACCATCTGTATGATTGACTATATCATTAAACAAACTAATAGAAATCACAAAAGATTCAAAAAAAGGATTTGACAAAATCCAACATCCATTCCTATTAAAAATACTACAGAGCATAGGAATAAGTAGTACTTTCTTTTAAATAATAAATAGTATCTATCTAAAAGCATTAGCAAACACCATATGTAATGGAAACAAACTAGAAATATTCCAAATAATACCACAGTTGAAATAACTTTGCCCAATATCATCATTACTATTCAATATTGTGTTAGAAAATGTAGATTTAGCAATAACATATGAAAAAGACACTTTAAAAATTGAGTAGGTAATGAGGAAACCAAATTATCATTCTTTGCAGATATGAATCCTACAGATTCAACTAAAGTATCAGTTTTTTGTATTTCTACCTGTGATCTACCTGTAATTTCAATGGTGTGAGGAATTAGGAAATTCCTTCTACCACAACAGAACAGTGATTATTTTACAGTATTTTACTCTTAGGGAGCTGATTGCTTCCCTGAGGAATTAAGTAACTCAAAATACGTATATGCCATTACATGTCAGTATTGAACTTTGAACATATCTTCCTGAGTATTGCTGGCTATGTATTCATTATCCAATATTGATTCTTAAGCAATGAATAGTTATAGTTAACACCTGTGAGAGGAAAAAAAAATAATTACTCATTAGGAGTCCGGTTTGCAAATTGAACTTTCATATTCTGCCAGTAGAATTTCCCGACTAATCTCTAGTCTTTGGAGAACAGGACTCATAAAATGGACTGCATCTGACCATGTAATTGAATGGCTTCCATATGGTATAATTATCTCTATCTCAATCTTCAATACCTTTTGGGAAAAGAAGGGATATTTTCATACAATAACAAATACTCTCTGACCCAGTCATACCCTATATACCACACAAACAAACCCCGTTCTGCATCCACCACTTCCTAATCCAATTATTCCCATCCATTTTGACATTCCCTCCCTAGGGTTCCAACAAAATACCATTCACTCCTTCCACTGTAACATCTTAATGATTGTTGCTTTGGGAAGAAAATCCCCTTCATCCTAAATCTTTTCCTTTCCCACTCTTCCATTTGCTACATATTAGCTTAACTAAGTTCCACCCTGATAATGCAGTTTCAACCTTTTTTTTTTTTTTTTTTAAATTCTTTGTCCTGGGCTCACTAGCCAATGTATGTGAATATTCTTTGCACCTCATTTCCACTTCTAGTTCTCTTTTTCCATCCATTACCCAATGACTCTGGTTATTGAGTAATAACATGAGATTCATGTTATTAAAAAAATCCTAGCAGTTATTGTCTACTTTACTCTTTTTCTTTTCATAATGAATTCAATAGATGTCTCACATTTTTTTCATGCTTCCCGACCTCTTGCTTGCAAGTTATGGGACTTCAATATTGACTTTCTAGCAAACATGATAACTAGTCAATTCTGCAGTATACTCATTTTATTTGACCATTTTCCTCATCCTACTTCAGCAATACATGAGATCCTAGATATTCTTAATCTTACTTCTACCCATAAATAAACCACTTCTACAGCCAAGAATTGTGGATTCCACTTATATGACCATATCTATTTATATTCTTTCTTTACCTTTGTCTTTCTTCACCTAACTCTAATCTTCATTCACAAAGTGACTTCTAATCCCTTTAATACTATCCCAGGCTAACTCCCCTATATTATCCACTCTTTTCTATTTCCCCCTTTTTAACTCATTGGAGAATCCATTCAAATCTGCAATAGATAGATAGATAGATAGATAGATAGATAGATAGATAGATAGATATAGATAGATATCTATCTATCTATCTATCTATATTTTTTTTTCCTTGAGTCCTGAGTCCCTTTAACATTTTGCCAAATGTGGCTTGTCAAGTCTCATTCTTGGATGACTCATACCATTGATTGCATTAGTTCCTATATATGAGCTGCTGAACAATGGTAGGGAAAAATATTCAACCATTTCTGATTAGGTCCACCTAATGTTTACTTATAATCTCTACTGAGCATTCAGTGGTATTATTAATATAAACTCCTTATCACTATTACAATCTCTACAATTCTTCTTTTTCAATTATTCTCAAACTTCCAATAATTTCCCTCCCCTTACCTCTTAAGAGCTGGGGATATAAAGAAAGGCAAAAATATCCCCATCTTTCAAGGAATTGACAGGCTAATGAGAAAGATGACTTATAAAATATGTCAGCTAATACTTATGAAATTGAACTGAGGGAGGGAAGGATATCATCTTCATAGAAAATTAAGGACTCAAATAAAACAAGGTTTTCCCATGAAAGAAAGCATGTTAGTCGTTAAATCTGGTGTGAATTGTGGGTAATTGGTAGCTTTTAACAAGGGTAAGTTGAAAACTGAATATTTTTATTTGCTATAGGCCAGTACAGTCAACTGTGCATAATAATCTCAGACTACTCAGGTTAGGTGGAATAATTCGTATTAGATACAGAGAAAGGTAAAGAAGTCATTTCTAAAGAACTGGGACCTTAGGTTTGTGGCTAAAATGCCATGGAAACCACACTATAACCCAGTGTAAAAAACTGGTATCATTTTTTTTAATTGCTTCATTTAGTTAAATATATAATTTTATTTGAAGTCTTTAAATCATAGAAATGTGAGTTTCTTATTTTTTTGAAAATACCACTTCTCCATTTCACCCAGATGTTCCTTGAAACATTTGAAAAATGTTTTCTTTCTTTTCCCCCCTCTCTTTTGTGCCTTGATAATCAAAGATAGCATTTATTTAATTATATAATACAATGACCTCCATATAGTTCTCTTTGGGCTTTTTAAAAAATAGAAGTTTAATCTAAAGTTAATGTATTGTTTTTGGAATTCTGCTTGCAGTTGTTAATCTAACTTCATTGAGTCTGCAAAAAATATAAATACATTCTAAATTTTAAAAGAAAAGAATTAGCCTTGTCTTATCTCAAAGTCCTATAAATACAGTTAATTTCACTTAGTGAATACGAGATTTGCTGTACTGTCAGCCAAACAAAAAACTCATTTAAAAGAAAAGGCACCAAATTTAACACCTTCTATTACCAGCTTCACATCATTTTATGGGGTCTCTGCTTTAGCAATTTCCAGTTGTTTCCAGGTTTTGTGCAGAAATCAGGTGCCATCTATTCATATGAATTGCCAAAGGCAAAATGAAGGTCAAGGGGAAAAAAATCTGCAAAGCCTTTTTAAATACCTCATTGAATTCAGTGTCCCAATTGAACTCTTCATTTATGTTTGTAATTTGTTCTGCTTTACAAAAGTTTAGAGGGGGAAACAAGCCCTGAAGAAATGAATTTAGCTAATAGATTGAATCTGGGAAGAAAGAGGTCTTTAGAACCCTTAACATCTTCTGAGCTATAATCCCTTCTCTTTGGTACTAAATATTCTATGTTTCCCTTCATTTAAGAACAACAAATGTTGCAGACAATCAATTTACATGTTTAAAGTTTGTTTTTCCACCATTATTTTTCAGAGCCACGATTTCCTTGATATATAGAAAGTTCCAGTACTAAAACCCTTCTCTGATACAACTCAGCAACATAAATGTAACATAGTTGATTGCCTGAAGCAATGAGAAATGAAATGCCTTTCTCATGGTCAAATAGGTAGCCTGTGTTAAAAAAGCAGGATTTGAACGCACATCTTCCTGGAAGAAGTATACTACTTTGTTTTTTCTCTAGAGTGAATTTCTCTAGAGTTTAATATGTGTTACAATTGTGCAACAATGTGTTACTCTGTGAAAGTTTTTTCAGTTGGACAATCTAAAATCAATAGACTTAAAATGTGATCAACAGCAAAAAATCACTTAATACTAACAATCAAAAATGCTGTAAAAATTACTTAGAAAGCTTCATGATTTTACTAAAAATATTGTCACATATCAGGAGTAGTGTTAAAAAGATATAGGAGAAATCAATAAATTTTCTAACCCTTGTCTTATTGTCTAAATATCTCAGTATAATAATTTGGCATTGATTATTTAACTAGCATTTTCTTAACATGTTTATTGTTAAAGCAATAGACACAGACTTTTTGAACACAGACTTTGTTTCTGCTAGTGTCTATAAGAAAAAAAGCATTATATATGTGCATAATCTAGTACATACATTAAATTTCGGATATAGACCACCAGACAATGTAAATTTACACTTGCACATGTATTTATGAATTATAGAGTTGTTTCCATAAAGCAATATCTTAACTTGTGTTTAATTTTGGAAATTATGTTGGCATAAACAATTGAACCAGACTTAGAAAAATCATAGTTTTCCCTTATGACACCACCATAAATCCTCAGGGACATTTAGGTAGCACAATAGATAGAGCATTGGACTTGGAATTAAGAATACACATTTTTGCAAGTTCAAATCTAGCTTTAGGCACTTATTAGCTGTTTGACACTGGGTGAGTCATTTTTTTTTTTTTTTTCAATGCCCTATTCTATAAAGTGAGTTGTAGAAGGAAACGGTGAACTACTACAAGATCTCTGCAAAGAAAATCCCAAATAAGGTCATGAAGAGTTGGACACAACTAAAAGCCAAGTTAAAAAATAGCATTCCTACAATTTTCAGTCAATTAAATTGTTCTTCTTATTAGATGTGTCAAATGAGTTATTTCAATTTCATTCTGTTGATTAATATGTCCACTCCAGAACTGAAGTTCATTTTCTTCACACACTTTTTTATCAAAAGTTTGAAAAATCTCCATGAAATCTCTGAACATAGAAAAGAAAAATCAAACTCTTCTGATTTTTTTTCTACTTCCTTTCAAGATTACATTTGAAGGTATTTTGATTCTTTGATTACATAATTTGTTAGTGTATATTCAATTAATAACTCTTTATCTTTCAAGAAGGTTTTCTAGCCCTGTTCAAAAAATGAATTGATGCATATGAAATACAAATCAGCATGTATAAGCTCCTGAGCATTCTGGAACAGGTGCCTTTGTATGTATATAAACAAAAGATTGTGTTGCAGTTTTCAATATATGAATAAATGATTCCTGCACATTGGGAAAATAGTACATACAATCATAGAGTCCAATTATTTACTTATTTGTCCTTTGTTACCTTTTTTCCCTAGTGAATAAATCATTTTTGGGGGAGGAGTACAAGGTATAGATAGATATACTGTTAAGTCCAAACTAGCTCCCTGGAGTTCTCAGGATCAGTCAGAGTCAAGATAAGTAAAATACCTTGGTCTTTAGGAGAAAAACTTAAAGAAGCAGGCAAACTGTCAGGCGTTTTGCCTAAGATCTTTTCTCCATTCTGGAGTCCAGAATCGCCACTTTTCTCTTAACCCTAAACATTGAGCCAGCACCAATGGTGAGAAGGGCCATTTTCCCAAACATATTCTTATATCGAATAGATAATTAGCCTTAAGTGCTGGGTTGTCTGATTCAAGCACACCTTTTAAGAGTTTCAACCCTTTACAATATTCTTTCTTCCTGGAATAGAAATTTGTTAAAAGTAGGTATTGTTTCATTATGTGCATTTATATCCAGTTTCAACTACAATGTTTGCCACATAGAAGATACATATATTGTTGATTTATTGACTGATTGAAACATAATAGGACACTTAGGATTAGGTCAAACTTTTCATCAAGCAAGAGAAAAATATATCATGAATGTTGACCACAAAAACTTGACTATAATAATATCCTTAATTATATTCCCCACCTTTTATTGCTTACTTCAGTTTCTACAGGTCTTCTCTATAATCTGTCTGCTCTAAATGAATAGTTCATGTTAATTTCTGGAAGGAGAAAAAATGTAGGGAACTTTTAAAAAATCATACCTGCAGGAAAAGGAAAAAGCTATATTATATCTCTCATTCCAGTCAGTAATTCTTTGCATTTTGTGTATTTGTCCAGCATCACTTAGTAGGAGAATGAATCTATGTAATACATTTATACACACATAAACAAACACATAAATTTCCTTGAAAGTTAGAGACTACAAACATGTTAAAAATGTTAAAAATGACTACTTCAATACAATTGCATATAATATGTATATATGTAGAAGATAATATACATTGAAAATATAATTTTTCAATACTAAACCTAAAAATGTAAGATCACATTTTGTTTATTTCTTATTGGTTGCATACACAAAAACAGAATTTGATAGAATAAAACAGACTTGAGTGTCCCAGAAGAAGTCTCTTCTGCTTGACTTCACAACAAACAAAATTTTATGATTGATGCAACGACAAAATAATTTTATTTTATAATCCTAAAGTTGTCAAAATCAATCAATATTTAGAATGGGAAGTTATCTGTTTTATGAAGATGTTAAGAACATCAGAAAGAAAGGCAAGGTTGAATAGGAAGAGATATCATAAAGAAGTGATGAAATTTGCTCTAATGCATCTGTTTGTAGATGATAATTGTATATTCTATGAATCTCCAAAGCAATAGTGCATGTTTTGAACATTGAGAATAATAGATTGACAATAGAAACTGAGATGAAAAACACATATAGCACACATTTTGGTTTGAAGTTAAATATAGGAAGCCAATTAGTTGTCCTAATGCCCTAGAAAGCTAACTGGTACAGTGGATAGAGAACATACCTAGGAGTTTGTAAGACCAAAATCAAAATCTGGTTTGAGATATAAGCAGTATGACCCTGGGTAAGTCACTTAACTTGTTTGTCTTAGTTCTTCAACTATAAAATGACCTAGAGAAGGAAATGGAAAACTATCCTAGCAGGATCTTTGCTGAGAAAACCACATAAAGGGGCTATGAAAAGTCAGATATGACTGAAACAACTAAACAAAAATCCATTAGAGCAACGCCTCCCCCCAAACAAACAAACAAACAAAAACAAAAACAAAAAAACACCTCTTGGCAACCACCGAGTAATAATAAACTAGGCTCAGATTTGAACAGGAGAGATATATTATATTGGATAATATTTGAAGGGGGGAACAACACTTTCAGTGACTGTAAATTGTTTATTCTTTATATCATCAAACACCTGGTGATGCTATATATTAGCAACTAGAAACTTTAGGGGTTAGGAAAGATAAATATTGTCTAAATACATGATTGCAGAACATTATGAATTAACTTTTTTTTTAAAATAAACACTTTTTTATTTGCAAAACATATGCATAGATAATTTTCAAAATTCACTTTGCAAAACTTTGCATTCCAGTTTTTTTCCTTCCTTTCCCCCTACCTTTTCTCCTAAAAATCAAGTGATTCAATATGACATACAAAATATTTCTTCAATAAAAATCAGATCAGAAAGGGAAAATATGACAAAGAAAACAAAATACAAGCAGACAACAATTAAATGGTGAAAATATTATATTGTGATTCATACTCAGTCCCCACAGTTCTCTCTCTGGGTGCAGATGTTTCTCTTTATTACAAAACCTTTGAAACTAGCCTAAATCATCTCACTGTTGAAAAAGTTACATCTATCAGAATTTATAATCCTATAATCTTGCTGCCACAATGTTCTTATGAATCTACTCATGTTATTTAGATCATTTCATGGAAGTCTGTCCAGCCTCTCTGAAATCATCCAGCAGGCCATTTCTTATAGAACAATAATATTCCATAACATTCATGTGCCATAACTAATTTAGCCATTATCCAATTGTTGGGAATCCATTGTTTTTCCAGTTTCTGGCCACTACAAAAAGGGCTGCCACAAATATTTTTTGAGCACATGTGGGTCGTTCTCCCCTTTTTTATAATCTCTTTGGGATACAGGCCCAGTAGAGACAGTTTGATTAAAGATATGCAAAATTATATCGCCCTTTGGCCATAATTCCAAATTGTTGTCCAGAATGGTTGGATCAAATGAACTAATTCTTAAAGGAGTGGAATGAAATTCTAAAACCAGAAGAAAATTTGGAGCAGATTGGGTTGATGCACTATAGAAAATTAACAGAAAAAAATAGGTAAGAATCTCTTGCATGCATTATTTTAGATTGACCATTACGGCCCTCTTTCCTGTTATAGAATTTATTAGCTGACATGTAATAAGTGCTTATTGTAAGAGAGAAAATATGAAAGAAAAAAGATAAACAAAGAAATAAAAAGAGTCTTAGAAAACAGACAGGCAGACAAATATCTTACTTAGTTAGGTGAAGTCAAAAAACAGTTGGTGATATAATAGATAAAATTCTGACATTAGAGAGACCTGAATTCAATTTCTATTTCAATCTTTTACTCACTATGGGACCATATGCAAATTAAGTGACTTCTGTTTTCTAAGTTTCCACAATTATAAAATGAGAATAATAATAACATTTTAAGTTGTTGGAAAAATGAAATGAGATAAGAGATATTAAAAAAAAGAAACATCTAGTATATGGTAAGGACAACATGAATGTTTATTCCTTTTCCCCTGTTAAACACTTACTATAAGACATATATACAGTGCTAAGATAACAAAGAATGGCAAAAAAAATAGTTGTTATAATTTCCTCACTGCTTATTATCTATCTAGTAAGAATATATGACAAAAAAGTTATCTTCTGCCATGTGGGCATCTCTATAACCTGTTTACTTCTTTCCTTTAGGGGTCCATGCTACCAGTCATGCATTCTCTTTTCTAAATTCAGGAAGATAAAGAGTCACTGAAGGAAATTCCCTTTAAAGGATAAGCTGTGATGAGTACTGACACAGATATCCATATCCATAAACTAGACATATTCCTATTAAGTTTATTTCTAGATAATGTAAACTTGGTGGGAAATGTGTCAATTAAGTAGAAGTGCTTCTTAGAGATGCAGTTGATGGACATAGCAAATACATTTCCATTATTAATAAATTAGAGAAAGCAAGTTTTAAATTGCAAACAGAAAGTCAAAATCAAAGTATCCCTATCTGTGGAAACTATATTTAACTAGTAAATATCAGATGCCTGGGCATCAAAATAATGAGTGGATCATTCAGTCAGGTAAAGAAAAAAATGAAGTACTGAAGTAGATAAATAGAATTTTAGAAAAGTTAAGATATGACAGATTTTTGGAGAAAATCGAATAAGGACAGAAAACAACATACTATTTTTTTTTCCTCAACAGTACATGGAACCTACACAAAATGTAATGATTTGGGGCATAAAAATTTCAAACTCAAATGCAGAAAGGCAGAAATAGTAAATTGATATTTTTCAGATCATGATAAAATAAAAATTACATGTAATAAAGGATCTAGGAAGAAATAGAACAAAAATTAATTGGAAACAAAATAATCTGATCCTGAAGAATGAGTGCGTAAAAGAACAAAACCAAGAAACAATCAGTAATTTGATCCAAGAAAAATAATGTTTAGGAGGTAACATACCCAATTTTTTGGGATACATTCAAAGCAGTTCTTAGCAGAAATTTTAAATCTCTAGATGCTTACTTACATAAAATAGAGAAAAAGAAGATCAATGGATAGAGCATGCAACTAACAAAGTTAGAAAAAAGCAAATTTAAAATCCCCAATTAAATACCAAATTCAAAATTCTGAAAATAAAAAGGGAGATTAATAAAATTGAAATAATAATTGAAATTAATAAAATTGAACTATAAACAAAACTAAGAGTTGGTTTTATGAAAAAAAAAATAGATAGATCTATAATTAATCTGATTCAAAAGAGGAAAGAGGAAAATCAAGTTGCTAGTCATCAGAAATGAAACGGGTGAACTTGTTATCATTGAAGAGGAAATTAAAGCAAAAATTAGTTATCCTGTCCAACTATATGCTAACAAATATGATAATCTAAGTAAAATTAATGCTTAGAAAAATATAAATTTCCCAGATTAACAGAGAAGAAAATAAATTAATAGCCCCATTTTAGAAAAACATTAAATAAGGAATGAATGGACTTCGTAAGAAAAAATCTTCATGGCCAGATGGATTTTCAAGTAAATTCTACCAAACATTTAAAGAACAATTAATTCCAGCACTATCCATACTATTTGGGAAAATAGGGGAAAACGTAGTCTTACCAAATTCCTTTTATGAAACAAATATTTTGCTGCTCCCTAAACTAGGGTCAAACAGGGAAAGAAAACTATAAACCAATTTCCATAATGAAAAGTGATGCAAAAATCTTAAATGAAATATTAGCAAAAAGATTAAAGCAAGTTATCTCCAGCATAATATAACCTGTTCAAATAAGATTTATACAAAGAATGCAGGACTGGTTCAATATTAAGAAAACTATTAGTATAATTGACAATATCAATAATCAAACTTACAGAAATCATGCCATTATCTCAATATGTGCAGAAAAAGCATTTGACAAAATCCAACACCCATTCTTATTAAAAACACTGCAGATTATAAGAATAAATTGAATTTTCCTTAAAATGATGAATAGCATCGATCTAAAAGCATCAACAAGCATATATGTAATGACAATAAACTAGAAGCATTTCCAGTAAGATCGGGGGTGAAATGAATTGGCCCACTATCGCCATCAGTATTGTATTAACAATGTTAAATTTAGCAATAAGAGAAGAAAAAGAATGTAAAGGAATTAGAGTAGGAAATAAGTAAAACAAATTATATCTCTTTGCAGGTTATATGATGGCATACTTAGGGAATCAACTAAAAAGCAATAAGATAGAATTCACAACTTTAGCAAAGTTGTACACAAAATAAACCCATGCAAATCATTTGCATTTCTTTGTATTACCAATAATGTCCAGCAACAAGAGATACAAAAATTTCATTTAAAATAATTATAGATAATATAAAATATTTGAGGATTCAACTAAAAAGACAAAGTCAGGAGTATTATGAATACAATTACAAAACATTTCCCACGCAAATAAAGTTAGATCCAACCACATGGAATAATGGCAAGGGTTCATGAGTAGGCTGAGATAATATAATAAAAATGATAATTCTTCCTAAATTAATCTACTTAATTTAGTGCCATACCAACCAAATTTCCAAGAAATTATTTTACAGAACTAGAAAAAATAATAACAAAGTTCATCTGGAAGAAAAAATGGTTAAGAATTTCAAAGGAATTAATGGAAAAAATGCAAACAAAAGTTGCCTAGCTATACCAGACCTAGTATTATGCTATAAAGTAGCAGTTGTCAAAACTATTTGGTACTGGCTAAGAAACAGAATAGTTGATCAGTGAAATAGTTTAACATCTAACATGCTAAGCCAAGATAAGGTCAAAATGGTTTCATGATTTAGACATAGTGATACTATAAATAAACTAGGAAACAAAGGATTGTCTATCTCTCAGATCTATGGAGAAGAAATGAATTTATACCTAAAAACTAGAGAACGTTTTGAAATAAAAAATGGATAATTTTGATTATATTAAATTAAAAATGTTTTTTACAAACAAAACCATTGTAGCCAAGATTAGAAGAAAAGCACAAAATTGGGGGAAACATCTTTACATCCAAGGGTTTTGATAAAGGCTTCATTTCTAAATTATATAGTGAACTGACTCTAACTTAAAATAAGACAAGTCATTCACCAATTGTTAAATAGACAAAGGTTATGAACAGACAATTTTCAGATGAAGAAATTAAAATCACTTCCAGTCATATGAAAAAATTCTCTAAATCACTATTGATCAGAAATATATAAATTAAGTCTACTCTAAAGTACGAATACACATCTCTTAGTTTTTCTAAGATAACAGTAAAATATAATGATATAAATTTGGAGGGGATGTGGGGAAAATGGGACACTAATACATATTTGGTGGAGTTGTGAACTGATCAACCCTTCTGGAGAGCAATTTGAAACTATTTCCAAATCACTATCAAATTGTGTGTACCTTTGATCCAGCAGTCTCTACAGGTTTTATATGCCAAGAAGACTATAAAAAAGGGAAAAGGACCCTCATGTGCAAAAATGGCTGTAATTATTTATATTGTCAAGGAACTTGAAACTGAGTGGATGCTCATCAATTGGAGCATGGCTGAATAAACTGATGGTATAAGAACCAAGAAAACATTGTAACAACCATGATTATGAAGTGATCAATTCTGATGATCCTGTCTCTTTTTTTTACAGTGAGTTGATAAAGGCCAATTCCAATAGACATTTGATGGAGCCATCTGCACCAAGAGAGAAGACTCAGGACTAAATTTTGATCACAGCATAGCATTTTCATCTTTTTGTTGTTGTTTGCTTACTTTTTAAAAATTTTTAATGTTTTCCCTTTTTGATCTGATTTTTCTTGTGCAGCCTGATAAATCTGAAAATACATGGATTAAAATAGCATATATTTAATATATATGTTGGATTACTTGGTATCTGGACCAGAATGTTGGTTGGGGAAGGGAGGGAGAAAAAATTTGGACGCAAGATTTAGCAACGGTGAATAATGAAAAATATCTTTGCATACATTTCTAAAATAAAAAAAAATAAATGAAAAAGTTGAAGATTAAACATTTCATGTTTAATTAAACCATAAAGTGCATTTTATGTAAATGATCCAGATAGATCACTGAATTAGGTATGTATTATCCTTATATATTGTTTGAATTCTCCTTATTCTTGTAGGACTGTGGAAGTTTCCCAAATTCTTCTGTACTGTTTTTAATCAAGAGAGAGCCATGTGTTATTAGCAACACAAACTAATTAGCAACACAGAATTTTTAAATTCTTTGCTAAATTAAACAGCCCATGTTGTCCTCTTTTTTCAGATATGTTTTACTTTTAAAAGGTAGCATTTATAGGCAAATTAATGGTCTTCATTAATATTGCTAACTACCAAATGGTTAATGGTACAGTCTTTTTAAAAGAGTCAATGTGTCCTTTTATCCCTCTCATAAGCCCCTTTTTATGCAGTATTTTGAATTACTATTTCACAGAGTAACAGATTTTTAACAATTTGAGAGTTAAAGGCTATCCATTTATTCTAAACTATAAATAAAAAATATCCATGGTACCCTCTCCAGCAACTGGTTATGTAGCCAATTCTACAAGACCTCTACAAAGAGGATATAAGTGACTTGTCCAGCGTCACACAGCTAGGAAGTGCTAAGTGTTTAAATCTAGATTTGAACTCAGGTCCTCCTAACTTCAGGGCTAGTATTATATCCACTGTGCCACCTAGCTGCCCCTTGATGCTAGTATGTTTTGAAGAAGTCCAATCTACTTTTACATAACTCAAATTTTTAGGAAAATTTCCTTCATGTTAAATTTAAATTTCATTTTTTTCAATTTCCAGTTTATCAATATCCTCTTTAAACCATGGTACTCAAATTCCAAACAGCACAACATTCACCCAAATCTCTCGGGCAAGGTAGTGCAATGGATACAATGCTCCTAGAGTTAGAAATATTCATCTTTATGAATTCAAATTTTCTCTTACAATACACTTAATAACTATTACACTATGCAATTTACTGAAACCTTTTTGCCTAGGTTTCCCCATCTATAAAATAACCTGAAAAATAAATAGCAAACCACTCTAGTATCTTTGTCAAGAAGACACCAAATAGTGTTAAGAAGAGTCAGACATGACTGAACAACAATAAACTGCGAAGACAATACATTTTTTCAGATGAAGGTGAATAAGATGTAGTATAATTGGTGCCCTTAGTTTTTTTTTTCTGTTTTGTTTTGTTTTGTTTTTTAAATTCTATATTCTATGAATTTCTGGTTTTCTCAGCTACTATGTATGTGTGTGTGTGTGTGTGTGTGTGTGTGTGTGTGTGTGTATGCTATTATCTATAGCATCTAAACTTGGGGATATTGACAGATAGTTATTCTTTTTTCCTCATTCCTTAGAGTTTAATACTTTTTAAATTATATTTCCAAGACACCTGAAAAATACATCCTTTGTTAGATGTGATCCAGATATCCAAATCATATTCTCGCAAACAACCTTCTAAGCTAAATGTTCACTTTTCAATTGTTTTCTTTTTTCCATTCTTTTCTATCTTAAGTGAGAAACAGAGAAGAAAATACACGTCTATATATTCTTAAGTTTCTTACTTATGACTTCATAATCATTGTCAAGATTTTTTAGATTCCTTGTGTTCACTCCATATCTTTTTGAGTCATCAAAGGTGTGTAGTTGTCATCCATTTAGAAAAGTATTGATACATCTTTTAATATGTCTTGGATACATGCTCCAGAAAAATAACTGACCTTTCTATTTTTGGTTATTTCACTGCCTTAGTATCTCTGAGTAAAGAATATCTAGTTACTATCCTCCTTGTCTTCCTCCTCATTATTGTCATCATTGTCCTTCCCCTCAATCTGTTCTCTTCCTTGTTTTTCTTTTTTCTTCTGTTGCCATCATTGTCCCTATTGCATTTAAAAAATAAAAATGTATTTTTGTACAAAGAACAATTACTGCAAAAAGGGCAAAATTATTCAGTGTTAGATCTCTACTGAAAGCTCAAAACATTTGTCTTTAAAAAAGCAAGAAAAAAATAGGGAGAAGGCTAATTTAGAGTTGTTTTGTTTTGACTAAAGGAGGGGAAAAGAAAAGATTGAACACTGCTACTTACTTAACTAACATGAGACTTTTTAAAAAATTCTTTGTAATTCCTTATTCATAGCACTCTCTCTAACCTCACCTCTTATATTGGTAGGAACTTAAGTCTAAAAATAGATTAGACAACACAAGCTCTTCTATTATTTTCCACTTTCCTTTAATGTAGTAACTGGAACTTTGATTTAAGACTTTTAAGTTAAACCAGATCAAGAACAAATGAGGAGTTTGAAGCTTGAAAAACAAATATGGAAGAGATTGTCACTTGAATACTGGACCTCCATAGGGCAGAGAATTTTGCCTCAAGTAAATGGATATGATGCATGCTCTACTGATTTGAAATCAATCATATTGGGAGTTCTGGAGGAAAAAGCTTTATTTATCTCAATAAAAGATTAGAAAAATCCCACTTAGTTGGTTTGAAGTAGGAGAGATAGATGGAGGACCAAGCAGCCAAAATGAACTGAATAGAACTATAAATTATAGACTGTCACTGGGTCACTAGAATGAAATAAGGTGTTCTCCATCTTCATATAGTACTCTACTGGGCAAAGCAAAGAGAAAGAGAATGCAATTTCAAATGAATTCAATTCAGTTCAATGAAGAAACATATGCATTAAGTAGCAGTTTTATGCAAAGTATAGTGCTAAGCATAGGAATGATGATTCTGAGATAAGATAAATCTTAGATAAGTATCCTTATTTTAAGGAATTTAGTTTTATCTTATATTGGCAAACTTTAGATGATTATATAATTCTATTTCTAATTCAAGCTTGATTATATTTTGGGGATATTAATTTGTGATTATTCTGGATTGTCAACCCTACACATGTGTGAACAAACACACACACACACAAACAAACAAATATTTTCTCTCTTTCATAAATACTCTAGATGTGGAGTAAGGTAGCAGTCTCTGAAGCAGGGCTTATGGAATAATGCTTCCTCCCTGTGGTTTGACCTACAAGGTACTACCTACCTTCAAGTAGTTATCAATAACTCAAAGGATGAGAACATGGATGGTGTCCCATCTAGCCAATCTTGAGCTTCTCTCCAACTTAATAATGTTCCTCCCCTTTAAACACTCTCCTACTATTCTCCTGGATCCTCTTGGAAGGAAAGTGGATTGTACCTATGTAATACCTTCAGAATGCAATGTAAAATTCTCCTAAGGAGAAATCACGAGTACAAGGACAACAAAATACTTTTCCAATTCACAGCTCTTAGATATAAAGACAATGGAGCAAAGGCTACATCCCCCCCAGTGCTGGTACATCCCTGAACATGCTCCTCAACTCCTGCCTAAAACCCACCAGTTTTCCTTTGAGGGGAGGAAAGGCTAATAAAGACCTCAGGCCTCTGTAACATGCGGCTTTAAGCCCAGAGTCCTAATAGATAGAGGAACTCAAGATATAAAAAATAAGCCCAGACTTTTCCACCTGAAGGGAAAGAATGCCTACATCTTAGAGAGATTTTCCACACTACATATTAAGACTTGAACCTTAAGAGTAACTTCTTCTTTTTCTCAAATAATTAAAGGCTAATTAGGCCAGTTTATTAGGCTTATATATTTTGAAATAATCATTCAATTTATTGGATTAAGATGAATATATAATCCATATACTTTTTTGCATAATTATATTATGTATCTCCACTAGTGATCTTTGATTTCAAAATCAATATAATTTTATTTCTATTTCCTTTAGTTTTACGTGTTTTTGCATTACTTTGCTCTTTTGCATAATAAGAAAAGCAACTGAAGCTATACATTCACATGGTTTTGACTGGTTTATATATTTTGTACAATTGGACCGACTAGTATAAAAGTGAATATAAAAGGACTAAGCACACAGACTGCTGTAATGTCTGCTCATCTCACTTAATCATAAAGAGCTCTGTTGAAGAGACAGTAAAACAGTAGTAAGTTATAAGAGATTATAGATTTGGAAATGATGTAGAGTTCATCTAATTTAACCATTTCAATTTATAAATGAAATAAAAAAATCTCTACATCAGAAAGACTAAAATATTTTTTGTTTGCTAAAATCTTTGCAAATAGAAGTGGCAGAGTCAGGATTAAAAGGAATATAGCCCTCTAATGGCAAATCAGTGTTTTATTATGCTGCCTTGATTTTTTGAAAGAATGACTGAATGATCTCCCTTTGGTATCTTGTGTACAGAATACATTAATAAACTAAATAAATTAATAGTCCCATTTTCAATATATGTGAAATAACAAAAGCCCATATGATACTATATTTGTTCAAAAAAATTACTATCCCCTTTCCATTTCTACTTCCTTTTTAAATGTTATATCAGTAAAATTTAAGCAGGGTAGCCATACTTATCTCAGATCAAGCAGATCAAGCAAAAGCAAAAATGGATCTAATTAAATGAAATAAGGAAGGAAACTATATATTGCTAAAAGGTAGCATAGACAATGAATATCATAGAATATGAAGTTTAACATAGAATATTACATATAACATGTAATATGAAGCAATATCAATACCAAACATATATGCACTAAGTGGTATAGCATCTGACTTCCAAAAGAAGTTAAGAGAGTTGCAAGAAGTAATAGACAGCAAAACTATAATAGTGGGAGATCTCAACCTTGCACTCTCAGGATTAGATAAATCAAATTGCAAAACAAATAAGAAAGAAATCAATGAGGTAAATATAATATTAGAAAAATTAGATATGATAGAACTTTGGAGAAAAGTGAATGGTGACAGAAAGGAGTATACTTTATTCTCAGCAGTTCAGGAAACTTATACAAAAATTGACCATGTATTAGGACATAAAGACCTCAAAATTAAATGTAGGAAAGCAGAATTCACATGTAATTTCAGATCACAATGCAATAAAATCTACATTCAACAAAAAGCTAGAGGTAAATAGACCAAAAAGTAATTGGAAACTAATCTCATCTTAAAGAATAATTGGTTCAAACAGCAAATTACAGACACAATTAATAATTTCACCCAAGAAAATAACAATGTGACATCTTACCAAAATGTGTGAGATGCAGCCAAAGTGGTAATAAGGGGAAATTTTATATCTTTAGAGGCTTACTTGAATAAAATAGAGAAAGAGAAGATCAATGAATTGGGCTTGCAACTTGAAAGACTAGAAAAAGACCAAATTAAAACCCCCAAATCAAGGACTAAACTTGAAATTCTAAAATTAAAAGGAGAAATCAATAATATTGAAAGTTTAAAAAAATTAATTAATAAATAAAAATTAGAGTTGATTTTATGAAAATAACAATAACATAGATAAACCTCTGGTAAATCTGATTAGAAAATGGAAACAGGAAAATCAAATAGTTAGTCTTAAAAATGAAAAGGGAGAACTTTCCAGCAATGAAGGGGAAATTAGAGAAATAATAAATAATTACTTCGCCCAACTTTATGCCAATAAATTTGATTACTTAAGTGAAATGAATGACTACTTCCCAGACTAACAGAGGAGAAAATAAATTGCTTAAATAGTCCCATTTCAGAAAAAGAAATAGAACAAGCTATTAATTAACTCCCTAAGAAAATATCCCCAGGACCAGATGGATTTACATGTGAATTCTACCAAACATTTAAAGAACAATTACCCCAATGTTATATAAACTATTTTAAAAAAATCAGAAATGAATGAGTCCTACCAAATTCCTTTTATGACACAGACATGGTACTGATATCTAAATTAGGTAGGTTGAAAACAGAGAAAGATATTATAGACCAATCTCCCTAATGAATATTGAAGCTAAGATCTTAAATAAAATGTTAGCAAAAAGACTACAGAAAATGATCCCCAGGATAATTCACCAGAAAAAAGCATTTGATAAAATCCAACATCTATTCCTATTAAAAACACTTGATAGTATAGGAATAAATAGACTTTTCTTTAAAATAATCAGTAGCATCTACTTAAAACCATCAGTAAGCATTATATGTAATGGGGATAAACTGCAACCATTTCCAATAAGATCAGGCATGAAACAAGATTCTCCACTCTCACCATTACTATTCAATATTGTATTAGAAATACTAGCTTTGGCAATAATAATTGAGAAAGAGATAAAAGGAATTAGAATAGGTAATGAGGAAACCAAATTTTTACTCCTTGCTGATAATATGATGGTATACTTAGAGAAGCCCAGAGATTCTAGTAAAAATCTATTAGAAATAATCCATATCTTACAGAAATGACCAACAGGAGGAATACAGAGAGGCTTGAAGAGACTTACATCAACTGATGCTGAGTGAAACAAGCAGAACTAGGGGATCATTATACACTTCAACAATGATACTGTATGAGGATATATTCTGATGGAAGTGGTATCTTCAACATAGAGAAAAGCTAATCCAATTCCAATTGATCAATGATGTACAGAATCAGCTACATCCAGAAAAGGAACACTGGGAAATGAGTGTAAACTGTGAGCATTGTTTTTTTGTTTGTTTGTTTGTTTTGTTTTGTTTTGTTTTGTTTTGTTTTGTTTTTCTTCCCAGATTATTTTTATCTTCTGAATACAATCCTTCCTTTGCAACAACAATAATTCAGTTCTGCACATGTATATTGTACCTAGGATATTTTATATGTATGGGAATGCCTGCTATCTAGGGGAGGGGGTGGAGGGAAGGAGGGGAAAAATTCGGAACAGAAGGGAGTACAAGGGATAATGTTGTTAAAAAAAAATTACCTATGCATATGTACTGTCAAAGAAAATGTTATAATTATAAAAATTAATAAAAATTATTAAAAAAAAAGAAATAATCCATATTTTTAGCAAAGTTGCAGGATACAAAATAAACCCACATAAGTCATCAGCATTCTTATATATCACTAACAAAATTCAACAATTAGAGTTACAAAGAGAAATTCCATTTAAAGTAATGACCAATAGTAAAAAATATTTGGGAATTTATTTGCCAAGGGAAAATCAGGAACAATATGAGCAAAACTGTAAAATGTAAAGGGCTAGAACTGACCAGATGCGCTTAACTCAAGATGACCTAGCACTTAAGACTAATTACCAATTGGACAATTCTCTATTAACATATACTCAGAGGATGACCCTACTCAACTCTGTGTTGGCTGGATCTGTGGGTGTGGACCGAGAAGGGGAAGGGAGATCAGAGGGTGGAGTAGGACAAGCAGGCTCATTATTTATTGCTGGAGAGAGATGAAGGAGGTGTGTAGATTCCTATATTTAATCCCCTGACTACAACCCCAAAAGACCAAGAATAAAGACTTTTGCTTATCCTGACTCAGGCTGATTCTAAGATATCCACGGTCACAATAACAAAATACTTTCTACACAAAGTCAGATCTAAAAAATTGGAAAAAATATTAAATTTTCTTGGATAGGGTGAGCAAATATAATAAAGGTGACAATACCTAAACTAATCTATTTATTTATCACTTTACCAATCACATTCTCAAAAAAACTATTTTAATGACCTAGAAAAAATAACAACAAAGTACATATGGAAAAAGAAAAGGTCAAGAATTTCAAGGGAAGTTATGAAAAAAAAATCAAATTAAGGTGGCCTAGCTGTACCAGATTTAAAATTAAATTATAAAGCACAGGTTACCATAAGCATTTGGTATTGGCTAAGAAATAGACTAGTTGATCAGTGGAATAGGTTAGGTTCAAAAGCAAAATAGTCTATAACTTTAATAATCTAGTGTTTGACAAACCCAAGGACACCAGGTTTTGAGATAAAAATTCACTGTTTGACAAAAACTTTTGGGAAAATAGGAAATTAATATGGAAGAAACTAGGCATTCACCCACACTTAACATCATACACCAAGATAAAGTCAAAATGGATTCATAACCTAAGCATAAAGAATGAGATTATAAATAAATTAGAAGAACATAGGATAGTTTACCTCTGAGATCTGTGGAGGAAGAAGGAATTTATGACCAAAGAAGAACTAGAGATCATTATTGATCACAAAGTAAAAATTTTTTATTATATCAAATTGAAAAGATTTTTTAGAAACAAAACTAAAGCAGACAAGATTAGAAGGGAATGAATAAACTGGGAAAACATTTTTACTGTCAAAAGTTCTGATAAAGGCCTCATTCCAAAATATATAGAGAATTGAGTCTAATTTATAAGAAATCAAGCCATTCTCCAACTGATAAATGGGCAAAGGATATGAACAGACAATTCTCAGATGAAGAAAGTGAAACTATTTCTTGCCATATGAAAAGGTGCTCTAAGTCATTATTAATCAGATAAATGCAAATTAAGACAACTTTGAGATACCACTACACACCTATGAGATTGGCTAGAATAACAGGGAAAAATGCGGAATGATGGAGGGGATGTGGCAAAACTGGGACACTGATACACTGTTGTTGAAATTGTGAACACATCTAGCCATTCTGGAGAGTGATTTGGACCTATGCTTATAAAGTTATCAAACTGTGCATACCCTTTGACCCAGCAGTGTTACTACTAGTCTTATATCCCAAAGAGGTCTTACAGAAGGGAAAGGGACCTGTATGTAAAAGAATGTTTGTGGCAGCCCTCTTTGTGTTGTCCAGAATCTGGAAACTGAGTGGATGCCAATCAATTGGAGAATGGCTGAATAAATTGGGGTATATGAAGGTTATGGAATATTACTGTTCTGTAGGAAATGACCAGAAGGATGATTTCAGAAAGGTGTGGAGAGACTTACATGAATTGATGTTGAATGAAATGAGCAGGACCAAAGATCATTATATACTTCAACAACAACACTATATAATGATCAATTCTGATGGTCGTGGCTTTCTTCAACAATGAGATGTAACAAAACCGCTCTAATAGAACAGTAATGAATTAAACCAGCTACACTCAGTGAAAGAAATCAGGGAAATGAGTGTGAACCACTACATGGCATTCCCAATCCCTCTATTTTTGTCTGCCTGCATTTTTTATTTTCTTCACAGATTAATTGTAAACTATTTCTAAGTCTAATTCTTTTGTGCAGCAAAGAGATTGTGGGGAAGGAGGGAAAGAATTGGAAAACTGTCAATGCTGAAAAATTACCCATGCATATATCTTGTAAATAAAAAGCTATATAATATATATTATATAATATCTCTCTATCTATCTATCTATCTATATCTATATCTATCTATCTATCTATCTATCTATCTATCTATCTATATGCTAGCTGTGTGAACCTGTGCAAGTCACTTAACCCCAATTGCCACAGCAAACAAATGTAGATAGATAGATAGTTAGATAGATAGATAGATAGAAAGAAAGAAAGAAAGAAAGAAAGAAAGAAAGAAAGAAAGGAAGGAAGGAAGGAAGGAAGGAAGGAAGGAAGGAAGGAAGGAAGGAAGGAAGGAAGAAAGATAAATATAGATATAGACATACTAATATATTTCTACCATTTCTAACATATATTGGATTACTTGCCACCTGGGAGAGGGATTGGGGAAAGGGGGGGCGGAATTGAAACACAGAGTTTTGCAAGGGTTAGTGTCAAAGAATTACCCATGCACAAATTTGAAAAATGAAAAGCTTTAATAAATTTAAAAAAGTATATGCCAAACAAAATTCTAAAAGATGTGCAAAATAGCTTTCTTATGTCCCTATTTATCACTTTAAATTCCAATTAAGTTCATCTCTGTACATTGCTTTAGAATAATAATATTAACCCAGAAAAATAAGAGAAAGAGAGCTATTAAGAACATCAGTAGATACATGAGGAAGAAGAATTATAAATAGTAATGGAGTATCTTTACAAAGATATAATAATAAATCATAAGATAAGATATAAATGAATGCATGAGTGAATAATCATTTAGTTAACTCTTACTATTTGCAAAACACTGTACTAAATTCTGAGGATACAAATGGAAAAATGAAATAACTCACTTTTACAAGAAGTTCACATTCTGATGGGGCAGAAAACATATAAAAGACTTCAGCTGAGAGAGTGAATAGAATATTCAGAGAACATTTTAGCATAAGCAGCAAAGTGGGCCACTAACATATTCATATTAGTTTCTAATGTTGAATGATTTGAAAGTGCCAAAGACTTTGGTGGCAATAAAATGTAGCTGTCTAAGAAACATGAAAGTAAATATCTAAAAAGAATTGTAATGTTTATCACATTACAAACAGTTGTTCTTATGTTCTTTAGAATTTCAGATCAAAAGGTTTGAACGAGTCTTACTGCTATAGAAAAATCTTTCTTTGTACACAAACCTTAAAGAAATAAAATAAAACAAAATGAAGAGATTTTTTAAATGACAGCTATTCTTATCTACTTTTTTAATATGGTGTTTTAGAAATATTTAAATGTTTGTTCCCATCTCCTTTTGCTATCTTTATGATCTTATTTATAATGATATCATCATGTAAAGACTATTTTTGATTCTGCTTCCTTGTGTGAAAGTCCCTTGTAGTTGTAGAACTGTCCCCTGGTATTACAGAATGATACCAGTTCTCTTAGGAATAACAAAATTGGAGTGGCAGTGCGAAGAGTCCCAGTAGTGGATTATGGGTCTGTTTTACAAGAACTAGCTAGGATAGATTAAGAAAGGATAATTACCAAAAAGGAAGAAGAAAGGGAAGGAGGTGAAATGATTGAGAAGAAAATCTAAGAAAACTGAAAATAGTTTTGAAGTTTAGATAAACAATTCAGATATGGTTAGTTGACTCTTTTCATCTCATAGAATACATTCTAGGGATGTCTACATAGTTTTCAGGAAGATTAGTGCTTTTGGTGTGAGCACTTGTCAAGATCATTTCAGGGTGTTGCATTTAACTTTTGTGTCAACTGGTTCATCCAACTCTAACGTATGATTCCAAGAAGTTGTAGGATGCAAACCAGCTATATCTTGGTAAACCAGATGTGAGATGGACAAATTGAAGATGATCAACAGACCTCAAATCTGTCAATAATATAGAGGGATAATTACCCCAAGAACATAAAGACTTCCCCCAGCAATGGGTGAAGGAGAACAACTTGTTCTAATAGCATGTGACTGAAACAGATATTATGGAGTTTTTGAAGCTTGATCAGACTTGCAAGACAGTAAAATAATTAACTATATTCCAGACCATCATCCATCTTGACTTTTATTTTGCCTTTGGATGTTAATGATGCTGGAAGTAAGGCTGATAAATGTGCAAATTTGCCTCACTTAAACGCAATTCAAGCACAAATCAGAACCCACCCATGATGCCATTAACCCTCTTCCAAAGCAAAGGACAAAAAAACCATTACATTTTAGTTCATAAATTTCCAGTTTGAAAAATTCACAATTGTTTTATATATATATATATGTATATATATATATATATATATATATATATATATATATATATATATATATATATATATATATGTATGTATATATAGATATAGATATATGTATGTATATATAGATATAGATATAGATATAGATATATATATATGTATGTATATATAGATATAGATATAGATATAGATATAGATAGATATCGATATCTATCTATATCTATATCTATATCTATATCTATATGTTTATTCCCTGCACATTAGTCATTTTGATTGGTTTGGGAGGATTCCTCAGAGTTATTTTAATATGTATTTCTTTAATCAATTGAGGACCTTTTTATGTGACTATATATAATTTTGATTTCTTAGTCTGAAATTGACTATTTATCTTAGATTATTGTTCAGTTTTGAAAATGCCTTTTATTTTTAAAAATTTACTCCATTCTATATATAGTTGAGAAATGAGGCCTTCATCAGAGAAATTTGTCTTAAGATTTTCATAGATATCATGACTAATTGTGTTTCTCTCCATTCTATTCCAATTTCTCTTTTACTTTCTCTCTTTTCATCTTCTCCATTTTCAGAGTTGTTTGACTTCTGACCATTGACTCCTCAAGCCTCGTTTTGACTAGCTGCCTGCTTTTCTTTTTTCTTTTTTCCCATCCAATGTAGAGTAATAAAAATTTCAATTTCTAAATGAGTGTTATTCCCCTTTTGAGCCATTTCCAGTAAGAGAATGATCAAAGCATTCTTATGTCAAGTCCCCCATCTTCTTCTGCACTGTAAACAACTTTTTCATGTGAAAGTTTACCTTCCCTGTTCTACATTTCCTTTCCCACTTCTCACAATGCTATGTGACATTTTTTTACATTTTTTTTTTTGCTATCAATCAATTCAATTTGCATTCACATATCTATGCATGTTCCTTTTAATTGTCCACATACTGAGAAAGTGGGTTGGAGTTTATATGTATAATATTTTTATGTAGGCATATTAACAGTTTGACCTTATGATTTTTCTTTCCTGTATACCTTTTTAATGCTTCTCTTGATTCTTATATTTGAATGTCAGATTTCTATATTTCTGATCATTCAGAATGCTTAAAAAGATGTCTGTTTTATAGAATATTTGTTTTAGTCTTTAAAGTTTTGCTGGTGACATTCTTGATTGTAATCCTAGCTCCTTTGCTTTCTGAAGCATCATATCTCAGGCTCCCCAATATTTTAATATAAATATTGCTAAATATTGTGTAATACTGACTGTTGTTAACTGGCATATAAATTGTTTCTTCTTGTCTGTTTGTAGTATTTTTCTCCTGTAAATGAGATTTTTGGAATTTGGTTTTTCTATTACTAGGAGTTTCCATTTTCAGGTATCTTTCAGAAGATTTTCAATGGACTTGACTTTTTTTTTTTTCAAATTCTATTTAACCCTTGCCAGTTTCCTTTGATAATTTCTTAGAAGATGATGCCTGGGCTCTTTTTTATCATGAATGTTGGTCAAGTGCTCCAATAATCTTTAAGTTATTTCTCCTGGATATATTTTCCAGATCAGTTGTTTTTGCTAGTGATATTTCACATTTTCTACTTTTTTATTCATTTTATTATTTATTAATATCTGATGGAATTTCTAGCTTCCACTTGCTCCATAATAATTTTAAGTTCTTTTCATTGTGTTTTTGAGCTTCTTTCACCATTTTGCTTATTCTGTCTTTTAGGATATTATCTTCAGTATTTGTGCTCATTGATTACCTCTTGTTTCATTATTTTCTTTCATTACTCTTCTTCCTTTTCCTAAAAGGAAGATTTTTATTAATTAATTAAAGATTTTTTAAATCTTATAAAAATATATTCTAATACTTTTTGGTCTTGTGACTGATTCATATTTTTCTTTGAGGCATTTTGGATGAAGAAGTTTTTATTTTTTGTCTTGTGAGTTTGTGTAATATACTGAGGTTAAGTTTTTGTTTTGTTCTCTTTTTTCCCTCATCTTCCAACCTGTTTCTTAGTTTTTGCCTCTCTGTTATTTGGGACTCTAATTCCAGAGTGAAGGAAGTGAAACAGTGATGTATGGGCTCGAATAGTCAGAAAAAATAGCAACATGAGATTACTTTATGCCAATAAAGGATCCTTGTAATCTACTTGTTATTAATTCTCTGGCTCACTTACAATGTCTAAACTGAAAGATCCAGAAACCCCCACTATCTCCACTGCTTTAGTCTTTCTTGCCCCAAAGCCTTCACCTGCTTTGCTGGAACTCTGCTTACACCAACAGTCTTTCATTTACCCTGGAACAACTGACCATTTTTGACAATCTTCTAAGTTGTCTTGGATTGGAAAATTATTTCACTCCATCCTTTTGCTTTATAATTTGTGTTTAGTCATAAATTAAAAGTATTTGGAAGGTTGTGGAGGAGAGCTCAGTAAGTCCCAATCTTTTTTTTTTTTTGCAATCTTGGCTTCTCTCTAAAATATTTTCAATTCATAAAGGACTTTCAAAATGACTACACTTATTGAAAGGAAGCTGTTCAAACAAGTCTCTCTATTGTTGTGAATTTTGTTTGTGCCCCCTTTCCTTAAAGAAAATAATACATGTACCATGAGCATAAAAATGTGAGTAGTACTAGAGAGCAAAATATGAAATAAATGCAAATGATTGAAGATTGTATGATTGACTAAAAACATACTTTTCCCTTGACAAGGAGTGGAAAAAAATTAGTTTCTGTCTAGTGAAGATGGAAAAAATGATAATAACCTATAATTTCCTACAACTAGATTGAATGAAAAATTTAGCTTGTAAAATGCATGACTGTATTAAAATTATTGGCTTTAGTTTTGCCACTTATTACATACTTTTCTAAATTAATGATATTCATAAAGGTGACAGTAAATTAAAAAAAAAAAAACAAATATACATTGCACCTGGATGGGAACAAATGAGCCAAATTATTTGTTTGGCAAATACTTTCTCAAAGAGACATATCTTTAGACAGATGTCAGAACATCTGGTGACATAGACAAGATTAGAGTGAAATTGTAATTATCAAACACCTGCTCTGAGATATTGAAGAAATTATCAAGTATCATTGATTGAAATGTTGGTCCAGGGTTATAAGGACAATATACTATATTTACAAAGATTAGATAAATTGCTGCCACTTTAGAGCATAGTGGTAGTAATTTGACTTTTAGTTTCTGGTTTATTAGAAATGGAAGCTATATTCTTTGTGGACAAAATTCCAATGACAAAAAAAAACCTTAAAATTATTATTTACAGAGATTTGTAACTATAATAACAAATTGGAAAAAAAAAAAAAAAACTAGGGATGGTGGGATGGTTTAAAGAGAAAATAGATTTGTGAGGATTTTAGAATTTTATGGAACTTTATATGCCTCTGAATTTTACTGTCATGGCTGAAGAAAATGGACCCAGAGTGCTGAAGTGGCTGCCTAAGGACACAATTAATTGCACAAGTGGCAAAGCTGAGAGAGGAGTCAAGGGCCCTAAATGCAATTCAGCCCTCTTTCCATGGGCTTATTACCATACGAAGGAATGGAAGGAATTTAAATTTTAGCTGATAATAGCATATGCATAATGAAGTAAATAAACTAAAGACCAGTCCATAATTATGATGTGAAGTAGTGTAATCTATTGTATAGAGTATAAAAATTTAATGGAGCTTCTCTTAGAGTTGATAAAGATATTTGCAAAGACCAAGTGAGAGAGATGTACAGTAACCATTAAATAGTTAATAGTAACCAGTGGTATTACTAAATACATACTATTATGCAGTAATATTATATTAACCATTAATAAATAATAAGCAGTAATAATAAAATATATATAGCCAAGAGAATAAGACAAAATGGATAGAAAGAAAACCTAACTCTTTTTTTGTTGTTGTTATTTTTAGAATTATGGATTTGTATCTGGAAAAGATTTTGAGATCATCATTCAAGTACCCTCATTTTATGGAGGAACTAAGGCTCAAAGAAAGGAACTTTTAAAAATCAGTACTACAATGGCAGTACTGGAATTCAAATCCTTATCCTCTGGTTTTTAATGAATTACTCACTCTATTGTATTCATGCATTTATTCTTTACTTATGGTCATCCTATAATAATTTAAAAAAATACTTGCTGTTTTCCAGGCTATACATTAGGACCTAGAGATAAAATAACAAAAATAATACATTTCCATATGAATTTTAATTTCTTTTTGTTAAATCCCCAAAATTCCATAATTACTTCTTAGGTCTATTTAAACATGATTTTTAAAAATTGTATTGCTTCTTTCCTTCCTTCCATGTTTCCTTCTTTCCTTTATGCCTTCCTTTTTTTTCCTTTCCTTATTTCATCTTTTCATACTGCTATTAGTCCCAGCTTTTGCTTATAAATTTTATTTAACTAAAAGTGTCCTTTTTCATTATCAATGTAATATTTAATTATACTAATCAAAATTTAGTAGATAAGTTTAATTATGCAAAATGAAGATCTCTTTTAAACACATGCAAGTTTTATTTGCTATTCTAAAGGGATTTGTCTTTTACAAAGACTCAATTGAAAAGGCTAGATATGTGAGAACAAGAGATTGTCAAAAACAGAAGCCAAAAACAACGTAAAGAGAAACAAGAGTTAGAATTTTATAATTAGTAATTTAGAATAATTAAAATGTTAAAATACTTTAGATAATATGAATTATTAAAAATAAATTTTGACATTTCAATGAATACCTTTTTTTAAAGTTTCTATATATTATCTTGTTATGTAGTTCTTGCTCACTACTGAATGCATTTGGAGATCTTTCTCCAGTAATTTAAATCTCATAAAGGTGGGACTATAGTCAGTACCAAATGGTTTTGATGACTGCTGCTTTATAAGCCACCATCCTTTCTATTTTTTTCATTAATTCCCTTGATATTCTTTATCTTTTGTTCTTCAATATTTTTTTATTCTTTTTTAGCTGTATAAAATAATTTTGGTATGGTACTGAACAAATAGACCAGTTTTGAGAGGATTTTCACCTCTTAATATCTTTTTTTACATCATGGATCAGAGTCAATTTATACTCATACCGTCCATCCATGTATGTCCCTTCTAACTATCCCAATAATAGATAAAGTTCTCAAAATTTTAAAGTATTATTTTCCCATCTAGAGATGTAAACATTTTAACCCTTATATGCTATGCATTTTCTCCCATTTACTTTTCTATGCTTCTTTTGAGTTTAGTGTTTGAAGATCAAATTTTCTGTTTAGTTCTGTTTGTTTTTTTTTCAATAATATTAATTGAAAGTCTCTTACTTTATTGAAGATCTCTTCCCTTGAAAGATGATTTTCAGTTTTCCTGAGCAGTTGATTCTTGTTTGTAATCCTAGGACCTTTGTTTCCTGGAATTTGGTATCTATCCCAAGCTCTCTGATCCTTATTGTAAAAAAAAAAAAAAAAAAAAAAAAAAAAAAAAAAAAAAAAAAAAACTGTCAGATTTTGAATAATCTTGACTGTGACTCCTTGATACTTGAATTTTTCCTGGTAGCTTGCAGCTTTTCCTTAAAATTATAGTTCCAAAATTTTGCAACAATATCTCCTTCTGGGAACTTTATTCTGGAGATGATAAATATATTCTTTCAATGAATATTTCACCCTCTGTTTCTAGTACATCAGGACAGTTTTCCAGATATATCTTGAAGAATGCTATCTAGGTTCTCTTTTTTTTGTGACCAATAATTCTTAAATTCTCTCTCCTGCATCTATATTATAGGTCATCTGTTTTTCCAATGAGACATTTATATTTTCTTCCATTTTTTATTCATTTTAGTTTGTTTGATTGATTATTGATGTCTCATAGAGTCATAAGTTTCCATTTTCCTGGTTCCAGTTTTTAATGTATGATTTTCATCAGTTAATTTTTGTTTCTCTTTTTTCTTTGATTAATTCTACTTTTCAAGGTGGTATTTTATTAAATGGATTTTTTTTTACATTTGACCAATGATGCTTTCTAAGGGATTGATTTCTTCAGTGAATTTTCTTTTTAATTTCATCAATGTATTTCTAAAAATTTAGTTGAAATAAATAGGCATGATAGCAATGACTTCTTATTTGCAAAATCTAATGACATTTTTTCAATCTTCAACATCTTTTTTGGCTAGGGATTATTCTACTTTTTTGTTTTTTAATGATAACTTTTTTTTTTTCTAATTACACATAAAACAATTTTAACATTTGCTTTACTTTTAAATTTTGAGCTCCAAATTATCTTCTTTCCTCATGCATTTGCTTCCTGGGAAAGTAAGCAATTTGATACCTATTATAAATTGATAACCTGTAAGCCACATTTTCTTATTAGCCATGTTGTAAAAAAAAAAACAAAAAACAAAAAACAAACAAACAAACAAAAAAAAAAACCTAGAACTGTAAGAAATCTTAGTAAGTCTTGGTCATGTCTTTGGAACATTTTCTTTGATTGTAAAGAATATCCTTGATTATCTTCCCTTTTGTATAACTTTGTACTGAGAATATAAGTATGGTACATGCTTGCAAATATTTGATAATACCCTGGAAAACACAGCAAAAGCAGATCATTTTCCTTGTGCTTTATTTAACAGATTTCTTTGAGTCCTGGTATGTGTTCACTCTGGAAATCTTGACAATTCACTGAATGAAACCTGTTGGCTAAAGAAATGAATAAATTCTTCTCCTTGGTGGTGGAAGCCCCTATATCTAGGAAGCTGTTCTGACCATAGGGTTATATATCATATAATAAACTTAGCATAATGTCTTTTTTGTTCTCAACCTTTATAAACCCAATCGTAGGATATACATTTTTGAAATTCCACCCAGGATGGTAGGGATACCTTGCCTGAAACCCTTCCATTCTGAATTTTAGTGACTAGGGATTCCCCAGCAAAGAACCTCAGGTGTTGGTGTTTCACCAGAATAGTGATGTTGTATGTTGTTTGTTAGTTTCATATATTTATATTTTATTTATTGTTATCAATGTTTTTGATTGTCTATAACTTTTATAAGTTTCCTCTTTCCCTATGTCTTATTGAATTAGTTTCTGAATAGTAATAAAATTTTACTCATTCCCTTAAAATTTGTGCCCGTTAAATATAGTGAATCCCAAATTCACAGAAACAAATAAAGTGAAAAATAGTATGGTTTGATCTTCATTCAGAGTTTTTTTTTCTTTTAATGTAGATAACATTTTTTCCACATTTAGTTTTTTGTTTGTTTGTTTCTTTATTTTGTCTTGGTTTATTCTTTTACTGAGGATAGTTTTAAAATTCATAGTTGATTATTTTATTATAGTGCTATTATTGTGTACAATATTCTCAGTATTCTGCCCATTTCAGTTTTCATCAGTTCACATAAGTCTTTCCAGGTTTTTCTGAAATAATCTGTTTATCATTTCTTATAGCACAATAGTATCCCATTTCAATCATATACCACAATTTGTTCAGCCATTCCCCAACTGTGATAGACATGCCTCTCCAATTGCTAATTACTTGCCACCACTGAAACAATGACTATTTCCCCTTTTAATTTCTTTGGTATATTTACCTAATTGTGGATTACTGAGTCAAAAATGAGGCAAAGTGTTGTTGCATTTTGGACATTATTCTCAATTGTTCTGCAGAATGTTTGGATCAGTTCATCAACTTCATCAACAAGGCAATAGTGTATCAGTTTTTCTTTTTTTCTACATGTCTCTAAAAATATTCCTTTTAGTTTAGTTTAGTTTAGTTTAGTTTAGTTTTGTTGCCAAATCTGCCAGTTTGATAATTGGTACCTCAGAGTCAATTCAATTTACATCTATTTCATCAGTAATGATTTATAACATTTTCATAAGACAATATAAAGCTTTGATTTTTTTCTTGTAGATTGCTTATTTATATCCCTTGATCATTTATATTTTGAAGAATAACTTCATATGTTTATATAATTTTGATCAGTTTTACATAGCTCTATATCTAAAAAGGATGTCTTCATCAGAAATCCTGGATAAAAACAAAAACAAACAAACAAAAAATCTTCCCAGCTTACTTCTTTTCTTGTAATCATGTTTCCATTGATGTTATTTGTGCAAAAACTTTTAAAGTTTTATTTTTATTTTTTATTTAATTTAAAGTATTAAATTAATCCAGATTATCTTCCTTCACTTCTTTTTTCCATTAATTCTCTTGATTTTCTTGACCTTTTAGTTTTCCAGATCAATTTTGTATTTTTTCTAACTCTCTCTCTCTCTCTCTCTCTCTCTCTCTCTCTCTCTCTCTCTCTCTCTCTCTCTCTCTTTCTCTCTCTCTCTCTGTGTTTCTCTCTCTTTATGTGTCTGTCCATCTCTGTCTCTGTCTCTCTGTCTGCCTGTTTCTGTGTCTCTGTCTGTGTCTATATCTCTCATATATATATATATAACAATTTACATTTTTCCAGTTATTTAAATCTGACTTTATTTTTGAGAAAACTGTTTTGTAATTGCCTTATATACTTATTGAGTCTTTCTTGGCAGGTAGACATCCAAGAGTTTTACATTTTCTAAAATTATTTTAAATGCAATTTTTCTTTCTTTATCTTACTTTGCTGGAATTACATGGAAACAGTAATGATTCCTGTGCCTTTGCATTATATGTTGTGAGTTTGATAACATTTTTAAATTTTTAATTATTTCAACAAGTTTTTAATTTAGTTTGGTAATTCTCTATGAATAGCATCATCTAATTGGCAATCACTAATAGTTTTCTTTCCTAATTGCATTTTTAACTCTTTCAATTTCTTTTATTTTTCTCTTACTGCTAACTTTTCTAATATGATATTGAATATTATTTGTGATAGATGAATATCCTTGGGAAGGCTTCTAGGTTATCACTATCATAGACAATGATTGTTGATTGTTTTAGATTCATACTACTCATCACTTTAAGGATAGGTCATTTTATTACTCAATTTTGTAATTTTCAATAGGAATGGATGTTGCATTTTGCCAACAGCTTTTTCTGCATTATTTAAACAATCTTATGATTTCTGTTGATTTTGTTATTGATATGGACAAGTATACTAATAGGTTTTCTAATACTAAACCAGTGCTGCATTCTTCATATAAAACTTATATAATAGTGTTCTATGCTTCTGTTATATTGCTGTAATCTCCTGCCTAATATTTCTTTAAATAATGTTTTTAAATTAGATTACTATATATCTGGGTCAGTCAGTCAATAAACATTTATTAAGTGTCTACTTAAAAATCACAAAAAACACACCTAAAAAAGAAAATATTGTCGTCATTAAGATTATATTTATAACATTTCTCTTCTCTTCTTTCTCTCTCTCTCTCTCTCTCTCTCTCTCTCTCTCTCTCTCTCTCTCTCTCTCTCTCTCTCTCGGCTAAGGCAACTGGGGTTAAGTGGCTTATCCCAGGGTCATGCAGCTAGGAAGTGTTAAGTGTCTGAGGCCAGGTTTGAACTCAGGTCCTCCTGACTTCAGAGCTGGTGCTCTATTCACTTAGGTATCCCTAATATTTCTATCTTAAAAGGAATTTTTGGAGATTGTACTCCAGCAGCATCATGCAGGATTTCATAAATCAGGGGTATGTGTGTATGTCTGTGTGTGTATAGGTCTCTGTGCGTGTGTGTGTATATTCGTGTGTGTGAAGAGTATCATTAAAAAGTCTGAGGAACTTAGGCTGAACAAAACAAGCATACCTAGGAATAATACATTGTACACATTAACAGCAATATTGTGTGATGATCAACTGTAATGGTCTTGGTTCTTAGTGGTTCAGTGATCCAGAGCAATCCCAATAAACTGTATAGAAAAGGCCATCTCCATATAGAAAAAAAAAATAGAGAGAGATTAAATTTAAATCAATACATACTATGTTTACTTCATTCTTCATGTTTTTCTCTCTCGGGATTTTCCTCTTTCTCTCCTAACATGATTCATAAAGAAATGTATAACCAGGAAAAAAAAAAAAACAATTATTAAAAGAAGTTTGGTGAAGTCTCTGGACCCCTTATTGTAATACTGTTTCAGAAAAGTAGTTAGGGAGATAAGAAAATGGGTAAGAGATAAGAGATAGGAGGGCAGTTTGGCAGAGGTAGACATTAAATACAAAACATAATTTTTTAAAAGAATGGACATAAAAAAGGGATGGAGTAGGATAAAGAATGGAAAAATACAGTGAAGAGAAATGCAGTTTCTAATTCTTACAGTAGGGAAAAGATTACAATGATTTTCTTTGAAAAAATAATTTCTCAAACATACAAAAATTATTGTACAGAAACGTACAGAAAACAATCAAATTCATAGAAAAAAGAGTTATTAATAATTGCTCAAATGTTAGTTTTCAAAGTAATCAAAACTATTTAGAGTCATTTGTGTGTGTGTGTGTGTGTGTGTGTGTGTGTGTGTGTGTGTGTACAGAGAGAGAGAGAGAGCAACTTGTGGGTATGTATAATAGCTCTAAATCATTATTTATGAGGGAAATACAAATTAAAATAAGTGTGAACTACTACTACTTTACACCTGTCTGATATGACAGAAATAGGAAATTACAAATGTCAGAGAGGATGTGGGAAAATTAAAACACTAATCTCCTAATGTAACATTAATATACTATTATACACCATTCAACCATTCTGGACTACATAACATTATTTGCTGATTCAACCATTTTTGAGAACAAATTAGAACTATGCCCAAAGGGCTATAAAATCATGCACACTCTTTTACCAACCAATATCACTCCCAAGTTTGTAACCTAAAGAGCAACAAAGAGGAAAAGGAAGTATGTGTATAAACATATTTACAACAACTCTTTTAGATGGATAAGAATTGGACATTGAGGGGATAGTCATTAATTAGGAAATAGATGAACAAATTGAATATGATTATGATGGAGTACTATTGTGCTTTAAGAAATGATGAACAGGATGCTCTCAGAAAAAAAAAAAAAAAAAAAAAAAAAAAAAAAACTTGGAAAGATTTTCATGAACTGATTTGAAGTGAAATGGGCAGAACTGGGAGGACATTGTACATAATAACAGTAAGATTATTTGATGACCCAATGAGAATAAATTATCTTTTCTCAGCAAAGCAAGAATCCAAGAAAATTCTGTAGGACTCATGATGAAAAGAGATGTCTGTCTCCAAAGAAAGAACTGGCAGAGACTGAATATAGATCAATGATACTTTTTGGTTACTTTCTTTCTTTTTCTTGTTTTCTTCCTCCTATGTTTTATTTCACAGTATGACTTAAATAAAAATGCGTTCTGCATGACTGCATGTGTATAATCTATGTTAAATTGCTTCCCTTCTCAAAGAGAGAGGGGAGAAATGTAGAGAATTTTGAAGTCAAGATTAAAAAAAAAAAAACAAGTTAAATTATGTTGTATTAAATTAAGAAAAATAAAATATTAAATGAGACAAAAACTATATAAATAATTAAATATTTGAAGGAAATGCTAAATGTCAGTAAGAGGTTAATAAAAATAAATATGTAATTATTTTTCCTCTACCCAAATTAATGGAAATGTATCTATGTTCCATCCCACCCAAGATTATTTTAGTTCAGGAGTTTTTCATTTTAGAAGGAAAATTTGATTTTGAAATCTTACACAGATACTCTATCCAAGTGATCATAAGCAAATCACTCTTTAAATTTTCATTTGCTCTTCTGTTGAATGGAAATGATATCTTATATGAAAGTACCTTATACTATAGTTATTACCTTAGTGGATTATTTTGGAGCTCAAATGAAATAATATTTATGAAGCCATTTGCCAACCTTAAGTGCTATATAAATCTTACGAGATTCACTTCCCTACCATAAAGAGACATCAGTAGTACTTTAATGGAATGCTTAGCGGAGGACATTTTAAATATTATAAAAGTGATTAAGATATGGATCTTAAGCTGTCCTTTTCCCCTAAAGTATTCTAATATCGAATATTGCTGCAATTGTAATTCTTCTATGGCACTCTCAACTTAACTTCCCTAGATATTCTCTCTTTCCCTCTTTATGACCTGGCACTGTCCATGTTCTTTCTCTGAGAGAGTCCTGGTTAGTCCTTTAAACCCATTGAAAGAATAACATATTTGAGTACATGTAATAAAATATATAATATTACTAAAGAAACCAATTATACTGTAATATATTTATCTATCATCTATCTGTCTGTCTTTCTATCTATCTATATATCTGTGTACCTATCTACCTATTTAACTATCTATCTGCCTTGGCAAGTGAGAATAGCAATTGTTAGTGTAGAGAGGGAAGAGAAAAGCTATATTTAGCTGTTTTTTTTGTTTGTTTGCTTGTTTTGACAAGATAATAATCTACTTGCTAGAAGTTCAAAATTTTCTATTCTGGCATAAGATTTTATTTATAAAATATTCAATACAACTGTCCTCATAATGCTTAGAAGCAAAGCATAAACAAATCATATGGTAATCCAAGTTTCCACTTGACTCCCCAAAAAAAGTTTTGCATAATTTTAAACAGCTAATCCTTTTTTCCCTTTGCAATATCTTACCAATTAAAAATTAATGAATAAATAAAAATAAATGAATAAATTAAGGTAATATGTAAATTTTCCCACAAAATGATGAAATTATGACAACATTTTTATGAATATCCAATAATATAGACTATTATGTATCTTTCATAAATGATCATAATTATCCCATGTTTTCAGTGATTTGATCAAACCTTCGAGAGAGGCCCTACAATGCAAACATGGTGAAATATCCATGAAAATAGAATGATGTCTTACCATATGAACTTCAACTGCTTTGGGTAACTATCATGAAAATTATACAAACAGCTAGTAAGGTTTTGGGTAGATGGTGATGGATGTGAGAGGAGGAAATTGGAACAAGGATTGTTCTGGACTTCTTTTTACCAAAGAAGAAAACTAGGAACAATTATAAGGGTAAATAAAGTTGTGCTCAGGTGAGAAATGTATGTAATTAGCAGAAGACAGAATAAATTTGACCAACAACTGAAAGTAAAGCAAATTTCATGAAATTACTGCTAAAGAAAAGGAGAAATAAATTGAAATAAAATTGTTCTTACTGACAAAAATGAATATGGTGTATTTTTTAAAAGTAAATAAAGTGAGTAGAATGAATGCAATCTGTTAACTAAAAATGTCAACCTGGGGCATATTTTCCTCTTACACCAAATTCATCAAAGAAAGATACATAAATATAACTTTACATGAGAAGTCCTCAATTTTCTTTCCTTTCAGGGAAGATATATGAAATTTCTTAAGGCTCAATTTGTCATTTAGATCAGTAGTTAAAATACAAACTTTTATCATTGGAAAACTGGACAAAAAGAACATATGAGAGTCTGGGAAGTATTTTCTACTGAAATTAGTTAGCAATATAAAGAGTAATCTGTTTCTGTTCTATTTCATAGTAAACCTTGAAGTCACTAATTGATATAGTTGCATAATGTCAGTTTATCTTCTGACTGAACAGCTGACAATTCTTTAACTAAGCAAAGAAATTGTAACAATGCCATAGCAAATGGATATTTTCACAAGCAGGAGACAAAAAGAAAAAAGAAAAAAAAAAAACATAACCTAGGTTTCTGTGGCAGCATTTTTAACGTAAATATATAAAAATTTCTTCTGATCAGTGAACAGAATTACAGAAACTAGGGGTGAGAAAGAATTTCTACTACCAGATAGATCACCTATTAACATCAAACAAATGGTCATTCTGGCCTTCTGGAAGTCACTGAGTCAGTCACTGAGAGAGGAACACTAATTGTTGCAATCCATTTTACTTTTGGACAGTGTAATTGTTAGGTTTTTTTTTTTCTCTTTTGTTTGTTTTATTTCTGAAACTTCTGTCAATTGCTTCTATTTTTTCTATCTTCTTTTTCTATCCTTTATATTATTTCTACCTTCACCAAATATAGTTAGTATAGCATCACATCAATATATATATATATATATATATATATATATATATATATATATATATATATATATATATATACATACAGTGTGTTCTATATTACTCACTTTTTCCAGAAAAAAAAATATGCCCAATAACTTTATCTGATCTTCAAATGATATAGTTTCTAGGTTGGCCCCTTTTGATTATATCCACATGATCAATATCATTTTAAGCTATGATTTCCAAATCAGAATATAAAATTCACAATGATCTTTACTGACTATTAATAAATTGTCATGAACAAGTTAAATTGGTTTGAACTATATGGTTGGCAAGACCTGCCAAAGACCACTGGTTAATAGATAGATGTCATTCTGATCAAATGTCATTTTTATCAGTGATGTCAATAAAATCATATATAAAACAATTAATAATAATAATAATAAATGTGCACATAGCGTAAAACTGGGGGATACAGTGAAATATATATTATACACACATATATGCATTTATAAAATAGATACATATATACATGCTTGTGTGGGATGCACATATATGTATATATTATATCTAAATGCATCTTTGTAAATTTATATGGATATACAGTTTGTTTTCAGGACTTTATTTGAAGCCTTATCATCAATGAAGATACTGCTAGAGCTCATCTTACTTTCATACAGATTTTGAGAACCTATGGTCATTCCCAATATTGGCGAGGTATAGAAAATTATTCCCATCATTTTAAGACTTCAGTGTTTGTATACCCAGTCCCTTAAAGAGTTCCCAATAGAATAGCCAAATTTTATAAATGTACCACAAGGCTGAAAAAATCAGATCCTATTAAAGGAAAAAAAAGTTGTCAAGCTAATAACATTATAGTAATAAATTGCTGAACATTAGCTCAGGTTTTTCTCTTTGTACATAATATGACTTCAGTTAAATCATTCTGATGTTTGTATGTATATTCCTCTTCCCCTATCATTAGATTATAAGAATCTTGAAAATAGAGTCTGTGGTTTTTGTATCATTTTATTCATAGGAACTAGAAGAATTGTTTGCAAATTGTAGCATTTGATAAATGTTTGTTTAATTGAAATTCTTGGTTTTCATATTTTTTTAAACTTTAGTATTTGATTTATTCTTTCTGACTAAAAAAGCTTTCTTCCTTTGGATTTCTTGAAGTACATTTAAGCAGAGAAACATTAAAAATAAAGAAAAAATTAGATGTGTTGTTCTACATTGTATAGTAGTAATATCACTTATATAATATATTTATCCTAAACAAGATGTTAGACAATAAATAAGTAGGATGAAAAAACATTAATTAATCAACAAGATTAAAATGTTGGTATTGGTCTATCTGGAAGGGAAATTAGTATCAAAAGCTGACACTTCATCAGTAATTCACCACCTTTTCCCCTAGCTATCTGTTGTTACTACATTTTGTAGCTATTTAAAATCATATTTTATTTGAAGCTATAAACTTGGGCTTATATATCGTATCATTGTATGTGCTTAAGTGTTCTCCCAGTATTGTTTGGAGTTCAGGGCATAGATCAAATAATCTTGATTGACAATAAATCAAATAAAGTAGCCTGCTTTCACTTGGTGCCATACAAAATCCCAGAGATTCCAGCAGCTCTGGCTTAGTCTTGTTGGATATATACATAATGAACATACTTCATCTTCTGAAGCCTATGTTTAATTAGTAAAAATAGGGATAATTACAAGTAAATCCATAAATATTTTTAAAATATATATATTTTGCTAGATATTCTGTTGAGTGCAAGGTTATAAGTACAAATAATAAAACAATCCTTCCACACAAAAAAAACTTACATTCTAATGTGAGAGACAATATATACATATGTGCCTACCTACATATAGGCATGGATGCATAATTCTTACATATAAATGCTAGAGAAACATACATTAAGTAAATGCAAATAGGAACAAAGTTGTTAAATGTAATGTTGTTCTGGAGGAATAATATTCGCAGTTGGGTTTAAGAATATCTTCATACAAAAGATGAAACAGAATTGCTTCTTAAAAGAAGAAGGTAACTTTTAGAACAGAAGTTTAGAGAAAATGCATTTCAGACAGAGATAAAGTCAGTGCTGAAACATAGAAGAGATGGAAATTGATGTATAACATATAAGGAACAGGGAAAAAAACAGTTTGGATGGTATGATAGAGAAAGAGAAATGTCCGATGAAAATGGAAAGACACATTGGGGTCAAGTCATTTATGATTTTAGAATCTAAACCAGGGACTTACATTTTATCCTAGAAGCAATAGAAAGGCACTGAAATTGATTAAGTAGAAAAGTAACATGGTTGAAGGCATGTTTAAGGAAAATTATTTTAACAGTTATATGCAGATCTAAGTGGATTGATTAAAGTCTTAATAGGTGATTAAGACTTGATTAAAGATAGTGCAATTGTATTAATTGAGGGAAGAGGTAATGAGAGTCGAAAATAAGATGATAGTTGTATAAATTAGGAGAAAGAGTTAGATATGAAAAAAGTCAAAGTAGAAATTGAAAGATATGACAACTGATTGGATATATGGAATGAGTCTCCTTTCTAGTGAGGAATCTATGGTAATGCAGAAATCGTGCCTCAAAAGATGAAAGAATGAGATTGCTTTGGCAGAAATAGAGATGTTTTGAGAAAAGGCAGGAAGAGTTATAACACAAAATATTGAATTCTAGATGACTCTAGGATATTACTTTGAAATGTTAATTAGGTAATTCATTATCCAGGTCTTACTAGTTGGATATATAGGGTGCCACAACATTCTTTCTGCAAACTTTTTGGATTCTCTGAAGAGATCTTATACTAATTGTATTAATGAAACCTACTTCACAGGTATCTTCTGTGGAAATCAGTTTATAAACAGCGAGCTGTAAAAATGAGTTCTAGATGCTCTTGAAATTCTTTAGTTACTTTAGAGTGAAGGTACTCAGTAATTACCTTGAAATACAGCTTAATATGATGGAAAGAGTGCTGAATTTGCAATTAAAGTATGTGACTGATTCTAGCGCTAATATGATATCTATGAAATTAGATAAGTCATTTAACCTCTTTAAACCTTTGTTTTCTTATCTGTAAAGTTAAGGTCTTGGTGACCTCTAGGGTCAAATCTAACATTAAATTTTTGATGCTACATAAAATCATTCAACTTCACTCAACAATGATTTATTATGAGTATAAAGCATCCTACTTGGCACTGAGAGTATGGAGACAAAAAGAGAATGACCTTTGCCCTTGAAGAACTTTCATTCTACTAGGATGATACTGCAACATATACACAGCAAATATAAATAATTTCGAGAGGGAGTCGGCTCTGATTACTAAGGAGAGGAGAAAATTAAGAAAAAATATCATGACAAATTGAGAGTGGAATACCACATCATCAATTGCAGAGAAAAGGGAAAGAGTAGAGGACACAAAGGTTTGTCAGGAAAACAATTGAAATAAGCTTGGAAGTAAGGAAAGCAAAGAGGGAGGGAGGAAGGAAGGGTGGAAAGAAGGGAGGAAGAAAGGAAGGAAGGAAGGAAGGAATTCTGAAAGATAAAAATGGGATATAAGTTAAGTCTGCCCTAAGGAATGGATGGGGCAATGGGAACAAAATATAACTTGGTATAATGGACATAGTAATGTATCTCCAATTAAAACATAGGGCAAGATGGGAAGAGAGTATGATATAATAGTATGGCTAGAAGACAGATTGGAGTTATATGTTTAAATGACTTTAGCAGCATAAGGAATTTCCATTTAATTTGGTAGAAAATAAAAGTCTCTATTTTGGGGCTCAGCACTGTGTAGTATAAAATCAGGGGCTTTCTAAGACTTCACCAACTTATAAGGAATTTCTTTTCTATTTCGACTACATATTGAACATAATCTCTATGACAATAGAAAATTTGTCTGGTAAGTTTGTGTCTCTTATATAGCTCAATTAACATTAGTCATACTGTTAATTACAATTTATGTAAAACACTTTTCTTTTTATGTTAAAATTGGCAGTGACCTGAACTTTGGTTAAAGTAATGGCTATAAAAAACACAGATCACAAAATGAGAATAACACAAGATGAGATAATCAGGTGTTGGTCCAAAAAGAGGGGAAGATAAAGAATAGATTCAGTTGTCCTGATTATGGGGAGAGGGAGTATATTACAGCAAATTCAAAGTCAAAAAATTATGTGGCTGCTTAGTATCTTTAGGGACAAGAGAGTAGTGCCACCACTGGATAAGGAGTAGAGGAAGAAGGAAAAGAATTATAAAAAAAGTCTCAAAATGTCCATAGTCTTTTTGTTTGTTTATTTGTTTTGGTATTGCTGTTTGTTTGTTTGTTTTGGAGAATGCTATTACTAACCTGGAGAAAGAGTAGTGATCAAAAATTCTTGCAAGGCAGGGCATAATCAGTTGTGTTTGCCTGAAAGATCTAATACTTGTTGACTATTTGTAGCCTGAAGACATTTTACCCCTCCTGAAGCTGGTTGTTTGAAAAGTGTTAGACTATTGTTCTTGGTAGGGTACATGTTTGGAGTTGCCTGGAAAAATTAAATACGTTGTGTTATTACCAGTGCACTAATTAACAAAGTCTGCTGATAAGTTAAAGTAATATTAATACTGAAGAAAATCACTAAACAGGATACATTCTAATATCTTCTCTTGAAAGCATTTTTGGGTATCACAAAGTTATGTAAGATATAGCATACTACATTTAGTATTGTACCTTGATTTATATTAAGTTAAATAAAGATGATACCAGAATGAAGAAAATGGAATTGCTGGTTGATCTATGTTATTTCCTGAATCTTCCTGGCTCTGTTGAAATTAATGATAGTGGTCATTCCACCTTTGCTAAACATATGGCAGGTTGAATTTTATCTTTGAATCATTATTTCACGTCTTTGAGAGGAACTTAATTTTGATCACCATTCTAATATAATAAACTCATACTTAAATGCTTCCTTACTGATGCTAAGACAATAGTTAATGCTACTTTGACCTCTAGATTAGATTATTGTAATGCTTATTTTTATGATCTTCTGGGGAGAAAATGCTGCAGAAACTCCAACTTGTGTAAAATACTGCTGTCAGAATTTTATTCACACTAAGTGGCCTCAGCATGTCACTACCATCCTAAGGGAACTGCATTGGCTCCCTGTCAAATATCAAATTGATTTTAAAATTGCTTTGATGGATTATAAGGCAGTGCAGTTTGGGAACTGTGTATTTATCTGAGTCACTGTCACTGCATGAGCCTAGCCTCTGTTCAAGATCATCTGAAGCAAGTAAATTGGTTATTCTAAGTACAGAGGAGGTTAAAAATCTTAGGTTCAAAAACTCCTGGCTTTTGTAAAACCTGATAGCAGGATGTAAACTAAATCTACACTTCCATTTGCCTTTTTAATTTCTTATTTAAATGTATCCAGGCATCAAGACACTTTTCAAAATGGAAATCTGTTACTTGGTTGATATTTTCTAACATTTTATTTCATAAATTCTTAATAAATATGATGGCCATAGAGCTAAACATGGAGAATTTTAGAAAACTGTATTACAGAAAATAAAGTAAACTATTTTGTATTTTAAATGAAGGGAAGTCACACAGAATAAAAAAGTGACTAAGTTTGTAAAGTTTCTTTATAATGAATAGTTTAAAAACAATATTTCCAAGATTTTTTTTCTTTTCTGTTTTTCTTTGTTTCCTGAACATTAATTACACATAACATAAAGATTTGGGAATGGTGGTGGAAATCAACTAAACTTTTTATATAGTTATTTCAAAATCAATCAAGTGGCCATTTTGATCTTTAACTTCATTTCTGCCTTTATTTGAAGTATATGATGTAGAATCCTTATAGTCTCATTCTAAGAGGGAGACCAACAGAGATAGAAAGACAGAGATAGAAAGGATCAAAGACAGAGACAGACGGACACAGAGATACAGAGATACAGCGACAGAGAGACAAAAAGAGTCAGAGATAGATACAGAGGCAGAAAAAAAAGAGAGAAATAATTTATCATATCTCCCCAAAGTTTTTTTTGTTTTGTTTTGTTTTTTTACTATTGGCTAAAATCCTTAGTTCTTTTGAATGGTTCTCTCATGCAATGAATTTAAATCTTATCACCTCAGTCCTTAAAACTGTGGAGAATTTCTTACTTACAAATGCCATTTTCTTCCACATACAACATTAGAGGGTGTCTGAATGGGTTAGAATACAACAAGACCATACTATACTTTATTCTAGATACTATATTTCTATAAATTATGCACACTTTTCACTCTTATAGAAAATTAGCATGGATATTTTACATTAAATTTAATCTATTCATGTTTCATTCATTCTATATATGCCTTGCTGATATTTTGAATCCTAGAAGGGAATTTACATTTATCCCTATATAATATTATTTATCAATCATTTTAATGAGTTGAGGTCTATTTTAGTTCTCTCTACTATATTTATGTCATCTTCATATCTGATAAATAAACCAAGTCCTTGATAAAAAAAAAAAAAAAAAATCTAAGGTAGAATTGTGCTGATCCTAGTTCATCATTCTCTATGACAAAAAAAAAAAAAAAAAAAAAAAGTTGTTCAAAAAAAAACAACAAAACCTTTTAGACTAAAGATTTAAGTTAAGGTAGTCAATTTAGACAGAGATTTTTCTTCCCCTAATCAAGGGTTTAGATGTGATTTTATCATTCTATGTAAATTACCATAAAAAATTCATTTCATGTATTAAAATGAGGACCTATCTAGTAACTTATACTGAGTTGTTCTAAGAGTTAACTGAGAATGTAAATGATTAGGCAGGACAATAAGGCATGATGTGAAAGGCAGAGCATGATCCTTGTCTTCCTTATTCTTTTCAAGTTCTTTTTTTTCTAAAATGGGATTATTTAAGTGTTTTGTTCCTCTTCTGTTAAACTGGACAATTTATATTTTTGTAAATATCCATCTATTTTGGTTAGATTGTCATATTTGCTGCCATAGAGGTGAGCAAAATAGCTCTTAGTTATTGCTTTAATTTCTTTTGTTAGTAGTAAATGCATCCCTTTTATTTTTTGATGCTTATGATTAGGTTTTTTTCTTTCCTTTTTCTGATGAAATTAACCAAAGGTTTATCTATTTTGTTAGTTTTTCCCAAAAAAATCAACGCTTACTTTTATTTATTAGTTTGTTAGTTTCTATTTTATTTATCTCTCCTTTGAGCTTCAAAATTACTAATTTGTTATTTAATTGGGGTATTTAATTTGTTTTTTTTTTCTAGATTTTTCAGTTGCATGCCAAATTCATTTATCTCCTCTTGATTTTATTCATATGTTTGTACGCCAAGGCAATCATAAAGGAAGGAAAAGAACCACATATGCAAAAATGTTTGTAGCAGCTCTTTTTGTGGCTGCAAAGAATTGGAAAATAAGTGGATACCCGTTTTTTGGAGGGAATGGCTGAATCAGTTGTGGTACATGAGGATAAAATAATATTATTATTCTATTAAAAATGATTAGCAAGTTGATTATAGAAAGGCCTGGAAAGATCTACATGAACTGATGCTTAGTGAAATAAGCAGAACTAGGAATATATTGCACACAATAACAGCAAGAATGTGTGATGAAAGACTTGGTTCTTCTCAGTGGTTAAGTTTTTCAAAGCAATCCCAAAAGACATTGGACAGAAAATGTCCTAGAATTAAAGGGAAATGGATTGATTGATTGAAGATGAAAGATTGTTCTAGGTGTATGCAAAAATTCCAAGGTAGATTAATGAAAGATTAAAATACTATGGAGAATAGAAGCAATAAAACTCTATAGTTTTTATACTAAAGTATAATGTTGAGAGGTAAACACACATACAGACATAAAGAAAAATAAAAGTTCTTTTTTGTTTTGTTTTGTTTTGTTTTTAAACCAGGATATCATTTAGAAAAACATTTTCACAAAACTTTGGGGACTAAACAATATTTAGAAATGAATTCATGAAATGGCAATATCAAAAATTATGAACAACTTTTACTTGCAAAAATACATTATCACTGTTCATTCAAAGTACTTCAGCTTAGTGTATAAGGGTCATCATAATCAATCTATTTACTTATACATACCCCTCACAAATGGGGGATGTGTCAAAGCCCACATGCAGGAACAGTAAGGTCAACTCCTTCTCTGGGTCCCTGTTTAATTGCTTAATTTATAAGCAATACAAATATAATAGCTTTAGACTATCTTGTGAGCATGGTCTTTTGAGCAAGGGATAGCTTATGTTATAGAATTCCTAAACAATGAATTTGACTTGCTGAAGATATAAGAAGTGATTTTTAATTATTGGCCTATTACACTAAGATGTGTTTAAAGGGCTAACTAAATTGATCATATTTTTCTTTCCCAATTTAAAGTAATAGCCAATCCTCAGCATTTGTATACATTACCAACACAATACAACAGCAAGAGATACAAAGAGAAATTCCATTCAAAATAACGGTCGATAGTATAAAATATTTGGGAATATATCTACCAAAGGAAAGTCAGGAATTACATGAGCAAAATTATGAAACACTTGCCACAAAATAAGTCAGATTTAAATAATTGGAAAGACATTCAATGCTCTAGGATAGGCCGAGTGAATATAATTAAGATGACAATACTTCCTAAACTAATCTATTTATTTAGTGCTATACCAATCAGACTCCCAAGAAACTATTTTAATGACCTAGAAAAAATAACAATAGAATTCATATGGAAGAACAAAAGGTCGAGAATTTCAAGGGAAGTAATGAAAAAAAAAAATAAATGAAGGTGGTCTAGCTGTACCTGCTCTAGAATTATATTATAAAGCAACAGTCACCAAAACCATTTAGTATTGGCTAAGAAATAGACTAGTTGATCAGTGGAATAGGTTAGGTTCACAGGGCAAGATAGTGAATAAAAATGGCAATCTAGTATTTGACAAACCCAAAGATCCCAAATTTTGGGATAAGAATTCATTTTTTGACAAAAACTCTGGGAAAACTGGAAATTAGTATGGCAGAAACTAGGCATGGACGCACATTTAACACCACATACTAAGATAAGATCAAAATGGGTCCAAGATTTAGGCATAAAGAACAAAATCATAAGTAAATTTGAGGAACATGGGATGGTTTACCTCTCGGACTTGTGGAGGAGGAAGGAGTTTGTGTCCAAGGGAGAACTAGAGACCATTATTGATCACAAAATAGAAAATTTTGATTATACCAAATTAAAAAGTTTCTGCACAAACAAAACTAATGCAAACAAGATTAGAAGGAAAGTAACAAATTGGGAACATTTTTACAGTTAAAGATTCTGATAAAAGCCTCATCTCCAAAATATACAGAGAATTGACTTTAATTTATAAGAAATCAAGCCATTCTCCAATTGATAAATGGTCAAAGGATATGAACAGACAATTTTCAGAAGATGAAATTAAAACTATTTCCACTCATATGAAAGAGTGTTCCAAATCACTACTTGTTAGGATTACTAGGTGAGAACTCAGGTTGTCTGGACAGTGACAAGGTGAGAACTCAGGTTGACTTGATAGAAGGAGCAAGCTCATTGGCTGAAGTGGTTCTTCCCAGAAGCCCTTGCATTATCCCACGCCCATTCTCTGGGAGGATAAAAGAGACAACATTGGGCCCAGAGAGCAGATTGGCCTGGAGAAGGATAAGAGCTGGAGGAGATTCAAGAAGAAGACTCTGCACTACATCTGGCTTGACGCAGCTCTCTCTGGAGAAGGACAAAGAGGAGAAGACTCTGCACTACATCTGGCTTGACGCAGCTCTCTGCAGGAAGGGAAGTCGGCTCTCTGCCGGAAGGGAAGTCACTTCTCTGGACAAGAGTTAACAGCAACTGCCTGGAGACAACGGTTCACTACAGGAAGAAGAATCTGTCTGAAAGATTTGAGTAGACACAGCAGATCTCTTCCCAGAGAGTGATCCGGCAGCTTCTAGACATGACAGCTCGCTACAACTATTGATCAGAGAAATGCAAATTAAGACAACTCTGAGATATCATTACACACCTGTCAGATTGGCTAAGATGACAGGAACAAATAAAGATGAATGTTGGAGGGGCTGTGGGAAAACTGGGACACTGATGAATTGTTGGTGGAATTGTGAAAGAATCCATTGTTCTGAATCAGAATTATTGTTCTGAAAGAAATGACCAACAGGAGGAATACAGAGAGGCTTGGAGAAACTAACATCAACTGATCCTGAGTGAAACAAGTGGAGGTAGGGGATCATTGTACACTTCAACAATGATACTGTATGAGGATATATTCTGATGGAAGTGGATATCTTGGACAAAGAGAAGATCTAATTGAGTTCCAATTGATCAATGATGGACAGAATCAGTTACACCCAGAGAAGGAACACTGGGAAATGAGTGTAAACTGTGAGCATCGTTTTTTTGTTTGTTTGTTTGTTTGTTTTGTTTTGTTTTGTTTCTCTTCCCAGATTGTTTTTACCTTGGGAATACAATCCTCCCTTTGCAACAACAACAACAAAATTCGGTTCTGCACATATATATTGTACCTAGGATATACTATAAGATATTTAATATGTATGGGAATGTCTGCCGTCTAGGGGATGGGATGGAGGGAAGGAGGGGAAAAACTCGGAACAGAAGGGAGTACAAGGGATAATGATGTGAAAAAAATTACCTATGCATATGTACTGTCAAAGAAAATGTTATAATTATAAAAAATTAATAAAAAATAATTAGAACACAAAAAAAAATAAAAAATAAATAAAGTAATAGCCAATTAGTCCTTGAGAGCTGACCCACCTAAATAATCTCTGGTTGGTAAGAATTGCTATTGAGGTAAAGTTTCTTGGGACTCTAACATTGATGATTTTCTGATCATTAAGTCAGTAACTCACTGTATTGTTGGGACTAGATCTCTGGAGGATCTTGACACAAGCCCAAGTGTTGGTCTTAGAAGAGAAGTGAAGAAGCAGGAATCCATGTGGATGGTCAAATATGCATCGTCCAATTATTTCAAGTTCTCTCAGCCTTAAATACTTTACTATAATTACATCACATCAGTATGTCCATGTACTAATTATAAGCACTTTGTTATTATTATGTAGATGCATCTTTGTTGCAAGTATCTCTGCTTCAAGTAAAACACAGGTTGTCACATACCCCTCTGGATTGAAGGGTCTTATGCCTCATCCAGAATTCCCCCACTGTATGTGGCCCTCTACAAGTCACCATTCCAGAGAAATGAAACAAGCTGCTCAGAAGAATGTGATTCTGAGCTTTTACATGGAGAAATCTGCATTTGATCAAATTCTGAGAGTACCTAAAGTTTCCTTAAGGTGGGATCTTTTTGGCTCCATTTTCCTGGGGTTCTTACTTGATTATTCCTGAATGGGGGTATGGAATTTTTATTCTATGATTGGTTGTCAACTAAGACACACAAAGATAAGAATGCTTTATTCTGCCATATTTATCCCTGGTTTTTCCTCATATCACAAATTTCTACAAAATCTACAATCTACAATTAGTTAGTAAAAGACATGAGCTCTGTAATGTTCTCATCTGGTTTTCTGGAGATCTTGGAGCAGCCTTCTTTTCAGTTGAGTAATCACCAGGAGAATAGCCAGGTGTTAAAGTTCAAATCCTTTATTATTTCCTTCACAATCTAGTTTCTTTGCCTGGGGCCCAGGCCAGCTTCATTTTATATATATACTTTATTTTTTATTAATTGTATAATTATAATTTTTGACAGTGCATATGCATGGGTAATTTTTTACATTATCCCTTGCATTTACTTCTATTATGAATTTTCCGCTCCTTACCTCCACTCCCTCCCCTAGATGACAGGCAATCCCATACATGTTACATGTGTTATAGTATATCCTATATACAATATATATGTGCAGAACCGAATTTCTTGTTGTACAAGAAGAACTGGATTCAGAAGGTAAAAAATAACCTGGCAAGAAAAACAAAAATGCAAATAGTTTACACTCATTTCCCAGTGTTCCTTCTCTGGGTGTAACTGATTCTGTCCATCATTGATCAATTGGAACTCAATTAGATCTTCTCTTTGTTGAAGATATCCACTTCCATCAGAATACATTCAAATACAGTATCATTGTTGAAGTGTATAATGATCTCCTGGTTCTGCTCATTTCACTCAGCATCAGTTCATATAAGTCTCTCCAAGACTCTCTGTATTCATCCTGCTGGTCATTTATTTCAGAACAATAATATTCCATAACATTCATATACCATAATTTACCCAACCATTCTGCAATTGATGGGCATCCATTCATTATCCAGTTTCTAGCCATTACAAAACGACTGCCACAAACATTTTGGCACATACAGGTCCCTTTCCTTTCTTTAGTATTTCTTTGGGATATAAGCACAGTAGTAGCACTGCTGGATCAAAGGGTATGCACAGTTTGATAAATTTTTGGGCATAATTCCAGATTGCTCTCCAGAATGTTTGGATTCTTTCACAACTCCAACTACAATGCATCAGTGTCCCAGTTTTCCCACAGCCCCTCCAACATTGATCATTATTTTTTTCCTTTCATCTTAGCCAATCTGACAGGTGGTAATGGTATCTCCGAGGTGTCTTAATTTGCATTTCTCTGATCAATAGTGATTTGAAGCACTCTTTTATATGAGTGGAAATAGTTTCAATTTCATTATCTGAAAATTGTCTGTTCATATCCTTTGACCATTTATCAATTGGAGAATGGCTTGATTTCTTTAAAGTAGAGTTAGTTCTATATATATATATATATATATATATATATATATATATATATATATATATTTTGGAAATGAGGCCAGGCCAGCTTTCTTAGAGGCCTTCCAGACTCTTGGTTTCAGTGGAGAAGCTAGGAAGTAGTCCCCTGCCACCACAGTGGTGTGAGATGGAGTGAATTAATCTGGCTCCAAGTCCAAGGGCTTGTGCTTCAGCCTCCAGCTACCACAAAGGTGGACAATGGAATGAATCTGTCTCTTAGTTCTCCTTGGCTTATATACCCTATTCAAAGTATAAACCAATCATTATATCACTAGGAAACCATTATTTGTTGTAAGATTAAATCAATCATACTGAACTAGAGAACTAGTAATCACCCTGATAAATAACCATTGTCTCATTTGTTTTAGAATTCTGGCCCATAACAGAGCACAATACAAGTATGTTAGATCTTGATATTTTTAGTCTGGAAATGTACAATCATTATATCCTGAAAAACTAGGTTAAATGAATAGATGACCCAGTCTTTTGCTTTTTATTATCTTTATTGGTGCAGTTTGGAGACATTTAATTCCTTAAATATAATTGAAGTAAAAGTCAACTTTTACTCTTGTGTCCATGATAGCTGGAAAACCCCTCAACTCATCTTTCTTTTCATCCAAAGTCTAAAGACATTGGCACAAGTACCTGTGGTTACTCAGGGACCCTATAATACTAGTGAACTACCCTCACACTTCTCCTTAGATGTGTTTTCCTCTAGACTCCAGTTGATATTCAACACTGACCTGAGAAAAAGCATTCACTGGACGCTGCCTCAACCAGTGTCAAGGATCTTGACCCTGAGACTCAGCACCACCCACTAGATGTTTTATCAACCAACCTCTGTGTCCTTGAGCTCAAAACACCTCTGAGTAGTACCACTAAGGCAGGGACAGCTCCATGCCCAATCTCAGCAGAAAGTAGTTTCAGAAGATGAGATCTTCCATCTCATACCTCAAAAAGATTTTGGGTTCCATTTGATTGAGGGAGTATATAAAGATGTTCTATGTAAGTAGATAGGTTTTGAGAGAGCCTGAAATACTGTAAACAATCTAGAAAGCAGTTACTTTCATATGCAAACAGGAAAGGGCACTGATGAGATTATAAGTGCACTTTTTGATCCTGATTAGGTCTCTTGTTTAAGTGGACTTTTATTACAATCTCACCCCAGGTAAAAGTCTCTGGTAGAATTCTTAGCTAAATTCTTTGCATTGACAAAATTTTAATAAGTCTACAGTTACTGTATCCAATCAGAAAAGCAAATTATAATGTCAAACCCCCAAGGTCTTGTTTCCCTTATAAAAGATTTATTCTCCTCTAATTCCTTTACAAACTCTTTATAGTTTCTAAATCCCTTTTTCTTCCAATCAATGGCATTATACCCATCCATGGCTGTCTTTTTAAGGATTAGTACACTTGCTTAGGGTCACAATGTCTAACATCTATTAGAACACTAAACTTATGTGGCATTGTGCAATTAATTTAATTTTTCATTAACATTCCTTATTAGTCCTCGAAGTAGATAAGAGCAAGACCTCAGTTACTAATCCATATGCATTTGTAGGATCAGGACACAAAATGAAATTTAATACAACTGGGAAACCAGGGAAGTTGAGAAAACTTGAAATTCAGCCTTTAAAGAAAAAAAAGAAAAAAAAAAAAAAGGAGGGGAGAACCATTTCTGCTGCAGGCACTTAAAATATTTTCAAAGGACCAGTTTCTCAGATTTCTTTGATGGGAAAGTC